>NW_026068139.1:228020-233074 GCF_014885135.2 Alexandromys fortis | reverse complement strand
GTATATATATATATATGTAGGCATATGTGACATTTCATCAATTCATGTTTTAAATTCAAGAAATGAAGTATCCCATTAAAATTGCTTTTATTAAATATATTTTAGTTCATATTATTTAATTATATGTGTCCAATTTGTTATATTGATAAAATTTATGAAATGATTTTTATTCAATTATATTATGTAACTTCAACCAGGATCAGCCCTTATAGTTTCTTTCTCTCAACCCTTGCTGATTTCTTGTGTTTCCAATATATTGTAATTATACTTTATCAGTCTATTAATACAAATACTTTATTTGTCTCTATGGAATATAGAACCCATATATGAAAGAAAACAATAGATATATTTCTTTCTAAGTGACATTTTTCTAAAAGTGTGATGATCTCTAGTTATACTGTTCCTCTAACAGATATATTTCTTTATTATTAATTCTTAGATAAAATTGTGTGCATGCATGCGTGTGTGTGTGTGTGTGTGTGTGTGTAGCATTTTTTTTTTGTTCATTTGACACATAGGTTTCAGATAGCCAGGTATTACCTTAAGATCTGTGATGTAATTTGAACTGATTTTTCTATAAGTTGAATGACAAGGGGGAATTGTCTAATTCTATTCCTCTACTTGAGGATATTTAGTTTTCTTAGTTCTAATTGCTAAAACACTTTCATTTCTTTAATTTATAATTTTAACAATTTGTTATTTTTTTCAGGTATTTGTCCAGGTACTTGGTAGTTTTTTGTGCCTTTTGGAAATTACTTGATTGTACTTCTTGTTTACTCAGTGATGGGGTTGAAAACTAGATAGTCATAGTTACTATCCTCTCAATACTTAGCCAAGCCGTTTTTAAAATATAAGACTTAGACTCCTTAGAATAAGATAACTATTGAAACACTTAGCATATGTTTCTTGTTTGATGTTCATGCTGGCTGGGATTCAGATTTTAATGTATGATTTTTGCTTCTTCTTTTCCATGGACAATACTTCATATTTGTTCTTATTGTATATAGTTTGGTATTAGGCTTAGAACTTTCTTATTTAGACAAAAAAGGGAAGTAATTCCTTCACATAATAGCCTTTAAGATACCAGTCAACTTTGGGTATGATCTTACATACTATAAATGAAGACAAAAAGCGTGCATGGGCCTCTTGGCTGTTGGATTTGGTTCCAGTTCCCAGAACATATAGAGAACTGCAGATCGCTACCTTCACTGTGAACTCATCCCCAAATAAATGAACATTTATTTTACTCTATTCTGGAGTATTGTGGAACTCTTTTGTATGACAAAATTGGCAATCAAACACTATTTCTATGATTCTAACAATTTTCTTTTAAAAATATTTTTCTAAATAAGAAATGCAGATTAAATGTTCTATCTATCTATCTATAATCTATCTATCTATCTATACTACTCAAATTAAAACATGCTAATAAGAGTGTTATCCGTAAATTAGGGTCATCACCATCACATGGAGAGTTTGGAAAAGACAACAATGAGAAAGAAAGCATAAAATTTCAAATAAGAGCTTGGAAATTTTAAAGCTCTTAATTTGAATGTAGAGGTAATACAAAAATATAATATTAAACGGGATATTAATGAACATGTTGCCAAATATTCAGAACAAAATAAACAAGCTTAGCTTTAATAACTAGCCTTGCAAACTGTTTAGGATTAATTATTGCTAGTTAGTAAAGCTCTTATTTGAAATTTTATGCTAGAAAATAATGAAAGTTTTGATCCAATGGTAAGACAAATTCTAAAGATGCAAAACAAAATTTCTTCAAAGTTTTATTAATGTGTTTCCTTATTTCCAGAACACACCAGAACAGTATTATAACCAGAAATGCTGGACTGTCTTAGAAAGAAAAATGAATTAAGAAGAACTGCAAAATATATATTTTAAAAATGATAGTTTCAGGGGACAATTGCATATTTACGTGTAGTCAATACGTCCAAATTCTAGCACATTTGTTTAAAAGTTATAGCAATTGCAGTGACAGACTTGACATGTCATAGTTAAATATTAATTCATGAGAGCATCTAAACAGTAAACAGATGCAACAAATGTAGGCAATTAGATAACTGGGCTTTAAAATATGAGGCTGCTTTAGTTTTGACATATTGTGCTCTTGCATCTAGTAATTCAGAATAAAAAATTTTTCTTTTGTAGCAGGTGTGAATATAATTTACCTTTTTTGAGAGGAGTATGCATGGCAAAACACCCTTCATTTTCATTCTTTGGGCATCCACATAAGTCTCACACTTTGCACATCAGCATCCTTTATGCCAGATCCAGATTTCATATCTAGGATGGTGTAAGAACGGAAGCAGTTCCAGGATGCTGCTGCCTGCTGCCTGATGATCTATTTTGGTAATGTCATCAACTCTGAATATCAATATGTCTGTTATTTTTAAAATGCCTTATTTCTTTTCTTTTCTAATAGTTTCATAAAATAAATTTAAAATAAAAGCAGGTATGAAAACATTATATTAGTTAAATTTTATGATTTATCTTTGATGAAAGTAGCTATAAAATTGAATATTATTGAACACAGGTAGAATTATTAGTCTTGATGAGATAATTTTTGGACCCAGCATCCTCAGCTAATAATTCATTTGTGAGGAGAAATAATGAAATTAAATAAAGTTTTTTCAATAAAATAACATTAAGCAATTTCTAAAACACCTGTTTTATTGATGAAATTTATTGTCTTTCTGTGTTTTAAGCTATGAGAAATGGAGGAGCATTTAAACTTTCACTATAGAATCTGATTTATCAGGGAATTCTGTGATTTATTGTGAAACAAATCAGAGAACATGGGATAGCCTGTCATTGTGGTAGATCATTTCTGCCGTGATCTCATGAGTTCTTGGCCATTAGTCACTTTCCTCACATCAACATTGACAGAGCGCCTCTGCAGTCACGATAGTTTACTGGTGCTTCAGTGTTCTGTCAAGTTAAACCTCCAGGCACCATTTCAGCCCATCTAGAATTTTGCATGTGAAGAAGTCATGGCCATTTCTTTGTATACAAACTCCAGCATGGCTATCTTTAATATTATTTTTAGCATAAGAATGGAAGCGACAAGATTACTATGTTCTAAAAATTCCAAAAACAATAATTCCAAGGCCAAATGAAGCTAATCTGCAGAGTTTGTGTGATTTTTTTTAAAAGAAAAACTACTGGTGTATTTTATCATCTTGGTATATTCAAGACATAAAAATAAGTATATTGTATATTTATGAATATATGTGTTGTATAAATGAAAATGAAAATAAACATCATGGAAGTAACTGAATTTTATCAATTGGATAAAAAAAAGAGTTAGCAAGAAACCTGAGCTAATGGGCCAATCAGTTTGTAATCTTATGGAGACCTCTGTGTGATTTTCATTGGGACTTCACAGCTGTGGGGTACCAGGTTAGACAGAAACCCCAACAACCAGGCTCCTCATGTTACACGAAGTTCCACTTGCTGGTTGGTGGCCCCATATTCTGGGTATGATGGAGACAAAAATAGGTATGGGAGAAAAATAAATTTTTTTCTAAATTCTTTGTTCTTTCTGTACCATACCAGATGATTCCTGATATGAGACAAACTCTGAATTTTTCTTTTAACAACATTCTTGGATTTAGAGGATAGCCATTTTCTAGTTCCAAAGCCAGCTTTGATTTTTCAGTGATTTATGCTTTTATTATTCTGAAAAGTGTGTAGTGTGTGTTCAGGCAATGAAGTTTTCCCATGTAGAGGATATGGTGCCATAAGTCAGATTTCTCTTTGCTTGGTTATTCTTTCTGGATAACCATATTTTCTTCTTTAGGCATATAAATGTCCAAGGACTCTTGACTTTTTGAAGATGAGTATTTTCCTGAAAAGACAAGAACAGAACCCTGCCCCAACCCTTATGAGGTTTCATTACCACCTATATGATTGTCACCTCTGTGGAAGAGAACTCATTTCTCTGTTCTAAGAGGTTTCTTTTTTTCAAACTTCATCTTCATTAATTTTAATGGTATGCATAGCTTTTCTTTTCCTGTGGAAATGAGTGAAACCTCTTCCTCAATGTAGCACATCTTCTTGTTTCCTTTTGAAGCCAACACATCTTTGAAATACACTGACTGATTTAATTCAGAAGTTTTTTCTATTATCCAATGTCTCTCTGCTGCTGTTGTTCCTTTCTCATTAGCATTAAGAAAATTCAAGGTTAACAAAGCATTATGCACTCTATTTCTGGGGGTGTTTCCCATCCTTTTCTGCTTGTTTAACAGATCGTTTATAGTTTGATTTGGTCTTTCAATAACTGCCTGACCTATAGGGTAATTTGGCATACCTGTAATATGTTTTATATTAAGCAAAAAACTTTCATTTTCTTAGACACATATGCTGGACCATTATCTGTCTTTATTTGTGCAGGTATACCCATGATGGCCATAACTTCCAATAAATGTGTGATTGCTGAATCAGCCTTTTCTGAGCTGAAAGCAGTTGCCCATTGAAAATCTGAATAAGTGTCAATGGTATGGTGTGTGCATATTTTAATTTTCCAAATTCTGTAAAGTGGAACAGTCCATCTGTTGAAATAGGAGCAGCGGGGCTGCATCCCCAGCACTCCGGCCGCCTGCTAGCTCATGTTGAAACAACAACACACAAATCGTATTCATTTAAACACTGCTTGCCCATTATATCTAGCCTCTTCTCGGCTAACTCTCGCACCTGGACTAGCCCATTTCTAATGATGTGTGTAAGCACCCCAAGGTGCGCTTACCGGGAAGATTCTAGCCTACATCCATCCTGGGTCGGAGCTAAGAGGAGCTATCGCGTCTACCCAGGAGAGCTGAGCATGGCATCTCTGCTCCAGAGCAGAGCTGTCGAGTCTGTCTGGTCTTACCTCACTTCCTCTTCCTCCTGTTTACTCCTCCCACCTATGTTTTAACCTATCAGGGCAAGCAGTTTCTTTATTTAATTAACCAGTGAAATCAACAGATTGATATATGACACTCCCACATCACTTCCCCTTTTTCTGTTTAAACAAAAAAAGAAGGCTTTAACTTTAA
>NW_026068139.1:224877-226923 GCF_014885135.2 Alexandromys fortis | reverse complement strand
AGCCTGTCAGTATTCTAGCATGGAAGGGAAAGGAGCTCACTGGCCCCTCCCCTAACAGAGATGTTGACAGTTGGTGGCTTCTGAGGAGGAGGAGTCAGCTTTCCTTATGGTGCTGATGCAAGGGTAAGTTGAGCAGCATTTGGTGGACAGCCCTACACACATGAGAATAAGAACATGAAATGATCTCATAGCTGATTGTGAGATCAGGGAGGATGTGGAGAAATTAAGGAGATAATGTCAAAAGTACACTATATTTATGTATTATTTTCTTTGAAATTAACTAAAATGTATTACTTGAAAGTCATTGTTTAATGCTGCTAAAATTGTTATAAAATGTTTTTATATTAAGGAACAGGGTGAGAATTCACTGTTATGAATTTTTCTGTATGTGCAGTGGAAGTCATTGTCACTGCAGCTCAGCTCTATGTGCTTTGGACTAAAGGGTTTTGGCTGCAGAGTCAGACGATGGGCTCATTCACTAATGCTTTTCAACCATTTCCCTTTTGCCTTTTGCCAAGATCCTCCTGCCTTGTGGATCTTACTGAGGCCTGTGAGAAATGTTTCATCGTCTTTGGGGAAACGGTTATTTTAATTACTGTTACATTTCTTTCTATTTCCATACTTAATTATGAAGTAGCCTGGGACCCAATTAAAACAAGATCAAATGGGAAGCCATGGGACTCTGTTGCTGTGTTTTAAGTGATGTAGGTGGGTCTTCTATCTATCTGCTGCTTTCATTGGTTAATTAATAAAGAAAACTGCTTGGCCTGATAGGTCAGAACATAGGTAGGTAGAGTAGACAGAACACAATGCTAGGAAGAAGGGAAGTGAGTTAGACGCTATAACTCTTCCTGGTAAGCCACCACCTCGTGGTGCTACACACATTATTAGAAATGGGTTAATCAAGATGTGAGAATTAGCCAATAAGAGGCTGAAACTAATGGGCCAGGCAGTGTTTAAAAGAATATAGTTTCCACGTAATTATTTTGGGTCAAGCTAGCCGGTAGCTGGGAGCCGCATGGCAGGGAGCGGCCCACTGCTCCTTCTACATTTAAAGAGATTTGTTATTACTTCTCTACCCTGTGTGCCTTATGTGACATAGTGTTCCATTGCAGCACTAATGTGTGGCTGTTGACACGTATGTTGGTTCAGGTGAAACATCCTAGGCACAGCAAGAACAGAAAATCAATGCCATAGTGTTCTAATAAATACTCCCTGGCTGATGAGATTTGCAAAATTACAAATAGAGGCCATACTTCCTTGTAGAATCAGTATAGTAACAAAAAATGTAGGTAAAAATATAATTTTACAAAATGATTTTTAAAGCTGCTTCCTATGTAAGGTAGAACTGTATGTACAATCTTGATTTTCATTGATTTTACGTAAAATTTAGTTAATATTCTTGCTGTTTGACTCTTCTGTGTACGACATAAGTGCCCCTCATCAATGTAACCTTTAGGTAGATAGGCAGAGGAGCTTGGTTCAAGATGAATTGGGGTCATTGCAGAACCATTTAAAAGCCCCCACATTGAGGTCAGGCATGAAGATTGCAAGCCTTGTGTGCTCATGTCGTGGTCGGTGAATCTCTTAACTTGAGAAACAGAGAAAGGAGGAGAGACGTGAGTTCAAGGCCAGAACTGCATGTGTAGCAATCAATTCCGGACCTGGTGTCAAGTATCAGACCAGAGATTACATACTGACAAAGTAGTGATGAATGAAGAGGCTGATTTTCTGGATACTGAAAATCACTTTTTAAGAATTCTTCTGGGATTTGGAACTCAGGTAATAGATGGCACTTAACTTGTAACAATATAAACAACTTCTTTATGTACACAGAGCTTCTCGTTTCTTTGGTTTCTCCTGAGTGAATTACATAGATCTCAAAGATTAATCCCTGACACGGACCAGCTATTCAACTCATTTGCATATAAATTGAAAATGGTTTAATTTCTTTGTAGATAACACAAAAGCATTGTAAATGTATTTGAGATGTGTGTATATCTAAATGTAAAAGTGAAATAGAAATAGAAATAGAAATAGAAATAT
>NW_026068139.1:184614-224814 GCF_014885135.2 Alexandromys fortis | reverse complement strand
TATATATATAACTCCTGGCTTTCTGGAATCGGACTTACTCAGGTACCTGTACATTCTGAAACAAAAGGCCGACCAGGGTTCTGCTGCTCCAGTGAGAAGCTGAGCGTGCTTGTGGTCTTCTCTCTGTGTGGCTTTCCTTCCAGATGCAGGCAGCATAGTAGCCATTGGTCTACTATGAGAGATGGGCTTGTGGAATGTATGGGTGGAGGGGTTGTAGGAGAGGATAGAGCTTTATGCCCTGGATGTCAGCTGATTTAAAGGCTCAAGATGGCTCTCCCTGTTGCTATAGAAACCGCCTGTCTAATATGATGCTGCAATGTCTGTGTTTGTGTCTCCTTGGGAGAAGAGAGATCTAGGTGTGGAGACAAGAGTGTTGAAATACAATACCTACACAGGAAATATGTTTCACTGCATAAATGCTACAATATTCAGTATCTAACCCAGCCAAGTCTCCCATTAAATAGTTCCTAAAATTTTACAATTGTAATTTGTAAACTGAAAATAAAAACTCACCATTTGCACCATTTTTCTTGCTCGAACACTTATCTTTTTCCTTCTTTTTCCCAAAAATTCATGGGATTTTTTTCTTACTGATACATATTTTTAGAAAAATGCATAAATCCAATAGGCTGTGCCTGTTCAATGATGTTTGCATGTGTAGATGTCAGGTCTGAGTACTAGATACTGAATAACCAGGTGGAGGACTCATCTCTAGAGAGAGCTACTTCTACCTCTAACAGGATTCCTCAATTGCCTATAGCTTTCTGTCTCAGGTTGTGTCCCCATGAGGTTTCCTCCACCCACAAAAGCAGGTCCAATGGGACTGTCCATCTTTCTTCCTCATGTTGGCTTCCATATTTTGTGGTATCCTGGGTGTAGATTCCATGTCATTTCTAGGAGACACCCTCACTGTGTCTATTACAATATGGAACTCACCAACAAATCTGCAACTTGTGTTTCCAAAGACCATGAAGGACAAGTCCAGAGATGCAACAGGTCAGGCTACAGGGCCTCTAATTGAAGGAGCAGAGCACATTTTACTGTTGTTTTGACTTGGACTGTACCTGACTGTGTTGTGGCCCCATGCAGAGGATATCCACATTCTTCCTCATGTGGAGTCTCACTGTAGGACAATTTCCAGATGCTGGTGTCATGTGATCCACACTGAACCTTCAGTTACTCCTCTGCCTCTCATACCTTCCTCAGCAACTTGAATCAGATTTTGGCACCAGATGGGGTTAGGAGCAGCCCCTCCAAATTAGAAATTTTATCCCAGTGATTTTATAGCTAGGTGAGGGATCTTGCCTACTTGGCCCCTTTCACTAAATTTTTTGTTTTTAAAGCAATTCCTGCAAATGACAAAGACACAAACCATGGATGGAGGTTCACCGATCTTCAGGAAAAAGGAAGGGCCAAATAGAAATTTCAAGGTCAACCGTAATAGCATATCAACATATTTATTCAAAACTATATACAAAATGTAGGAATGACATTCACAGTAAGACTGATGACTAAAAGGCTTTAGACCTATAAGGGATCTGTAGTCATCAGGTTATAACTCTGGCTTCTTCTAGATGTGTTCCTATGAAGAAACACAGGAACATATGTCTAGTTTTTGAATAGCCACCAAACATGCCCCCAGAGGAGAAGTTCAGGGTTTTCTGTTACACATTTTTACTAATGTTATGTCTGTATCCTGGGTCATGTAATCTTAATCCAATGGATTACTTGATGTTTCTGATCAGGTCAGGCTGAGGGACAAAGTCAGCAATGAGTAGGTGGGGAAACTGCTATATCAGGATGTGAAGATTTGGACCACAGTCTGGAAGATTGTGAGGCTGATGTCACATCCCACAACAACAACTCTGGTAACTCCATTTTTCTCTGACTGTGGTGTTGGCAACACAAACATGATCACTTTCCTGGATCTATTGGAGACAGCTGGGCACATGATGGCTTCTGGTCGCAGCCCACACATTCATTTTGCCAAATTGTCCAGATTATGTCTCTGGTGTCTATCATACATGATGAAGGCCATATTTTGTACTCCTGAGTCCTCTCCATGGTGAGAATATCTCTTGGATTTAAGGAAGAGGATACAAATCGGACACAGGTCTCTTGGTGGAAAGTGAGCCACATGCCACATTGTTATCCATTTGTGGTCTGTCATCAAC
Source organism: Alexandromys fortis (assembly GCF_014885135.2). Lineage (NCBI taxonomy): Eukaryota > Metazoa > Chordata > Mammalia > Rodentia > Cricetidae > Alexandromys > Alexandromys fortis. The sequence continues at coordinate 222,640 of NW_026068139.1, read as the reverse complement.
TGAGGAAGACTTCTTTCTTCATTGAATATGCTTGGTGAAAAGAGTCTAGACACAGATAAAAAAACATTTAAAGTCACGGTAGGACCATGTGCCATTTAATCACTCTTGATATTTAGTTATGACCATGTTTTTATAATGAAGGAGAGAGGTTCCTTGTAACATTCAAGTCATGGTTTCTGGTCTTGTCTCCCTTACTGTCAGACAAGTATTGGGTCTTGTAAAGAGAGGGAGTGGCCCATACACCCTAAATTTAACATTGACTTGACTAACTGGTAATCAGGGAATTTGTATGGCCCTACTGATATCAGTTTATGGCCTTTGACTTTATATTATTCTTCAGAAACTAACTCATGGTGTTATAGTGTTTAGAACATGTACATGTCCAAATCAGACAAAAGGTCAAACAGTTCTTCTTGACCTGGACACATAGGATTTCCTGGGTGTGGCCCGCTCAACCCCTCATTCCAAGCTGTGTCCCTGTCATTTGGCATTCATGTGTGGTCCAGATTATTTCAATGCCATGATGTCGCCTTGGCACATTGGTGAGAAGTTTGCCTGTATTGGGACGATCACGACTATAACCCACAAACCAAGACAGAACCAAAAGGAGCTGTCAGATGATCTCCTTAGTGATCAAGGTTCATGGCCTATGATCCGATGTCACTCACTGGTGAGGATTCAAGTTGTCTTGGTGATTCAAGGCATGGCCTTGGTCACAAATGAGGCTGTGATGTGTCCAGGAAAATTGACATGAAGATAAGGCCTGGCTTCAGACCAAGTCATGGTTCTTGGGGCGTCCATTTCCTTTGATCCTTAAGATGGGGTTTGGGCCCTTTAACACCGGGCTCCTCTGTGGTGGGATTGTGTCCTGAAATGCAGGGAGCAAGGGTGAGGCCCGCACACCCTTGAAGATGATCACTCAGGCTACCTGCGCTTCAGGAGCAGACTGATTTCCTTTGAGGTCTGTCCATGGCCTGGCCCCTAGTTTAGTAATCATGTGGTCATCATCAGGATCTGAATCTTGGCAGATATAAGGTGTCCAGGAGTCGGTTACTCAGAAGACCAAATATGCACTAGTCAGCAATTCTTATAAAACAGCCTTCATGTGAGTTACATTTGAGATCTGTTCATTCCTAAAGAAGCGGTTTTAGATCACTTTAGTTCAAGGTAAGGTTATGTCTGTCTCAGACAGCTGCAGGCACAGTATGACTCGTTTTCGTATGCTATGTCTGTATTGATATATCATTTCCGTGATCCCATGGCACATTACAGTCGTGGTTCATACAGGCTTACATGTGTTGTGGGTGTAGTCTGCATCGAAGGAAGTTTGGGTGTGTGGTCCGCACACCTATTGTCGAGCAGGTCAGCTTCCAGTATGATCAGAAAGGGAGTAGTGTAGTCTAGGCCAAGATTACAGGCGAACAAGCTGGGATGTGTCCGCAAACAGGTCTCGGCCCAGTGTGCCTCATGGTACGTGGGCTAAACAAAATGTTGATTGCCTTCAGTTTGGGCCTTGGCACTGTTCTTGATGTCCAGGACTTAATGGGGACAATGGATCTGGGCCATTTGTCCCAGGGCTCTGATTGTTCTAGGATGTGGGACACTTCTGGTTCTGATGAACCTTGGACACGCACCTTTTTGTGTGGTTTGTCCTGGCCCTGGCTCATTTTGTATTTTCACACATGTCTTCGTGTCCTGGGGCTATGTTGGGCCAAAGGTCAAACTGTTCTTCTTGGCCTGGACACAGAGGATTTCCTGGGTGCGGCCCACTCACCCTCCATTCCAAGCTGTGTCCCTGTTGTTTGACATTCATGTGTGGTCCAGATTATTTCGAAGTCATGATGTCTCCTTGGCATATTGGTGAGAAGTTTGCCTGTGTTGGGACACTCACGGATATAACCCACAAACAGAACCGAAACTAAAGGAGCTGTCATTGATTTCCTTAGTGACCAGAGTTCATGGCCTATGATCCGAAGTCACTCACTGGTGAGGATTCGAGTTGTCTTGGTGAACATGCCATGGCCTTGGTCACAAATGAGGCTGTGGTATGGTCAAAAAAGTTGACATGAAGATAAGGCCTGGCTTCAGACCAGGTCAGGTTACTGGGTTACATTCCTCTTCAGAGACAAGGGTATTCCCAGTCCAACTTTTCTTCTTTATCAGGCCAAGGTCTTCTTAGGCTTAGTGAATGACCCAGGCCAAAAACCGCCTCTTCAGCTTTTTGAACAGGGAAAGGGTCACATTTTGCTTCTAAAGGCCAAGCACTCTTCAGTTTGAAATTCTCAAACCAACATCCGTTTGTCTTTTGATCTTAAGTCTTTTTATTTTTATAGGTGAGTCAGGCCCACAATTTTCTTCTTAGGGTCATAGAATCTTCACTGTTAGGGAATAACCCAGATACACACTCTCTTCCTAAGGCACAGGCCTCTTCTGGGAAAGGGTTAGGTCCAGGCACACATATCTTCTTCTTTGTGCCTCGGCCAATTCATGGAAGTGTTTGGCCCAGGCCCCCATCTCTTCTTCATTGGGCTCAGGCCCTTTCAGCATAAGTATTGGGCCCAGGTCCACATCTCTTCTTCATTGGACCCAGGCCTATTCAGGGATAGAGTTAGGCCCAGGCCCACATCTTTCTTTGCGCCCAGGCCTCTTCAGGATAAGGATTAGGCCCAGGCCCACATCTCTTCTTCTTTGGGTCCAGATCTTTGCAGGTTAAGCATTAGGCCCATGCCCATATCTCTTCTTTATTGACCCCAGGCCTCTTCAGGAAAAATGTTAGGCCCAGACCACCATCTCTTCTTCTTTGAGCCCAGGTCTTTTCAGGATAGGATTAGGCCCAGGCTGTCATCTCTTCTTCTTTGGGCCCAGACCTCTTCAGGGAAGGGATTCGGCCCAGGCCCACATCGCTTTTTCATTGGGCCCAGGCCTCTTCTGGAAAAAATTAGGCCCAGGCCCCTATCTCTTCGTCATTGGGCCCAGGCCACTTCAGGAATAAGAATAGGCCCAGGCCCACATCTCTTTTTCTTTGTGCCCAGGCCTCTTCAGGGTAAGGATTTGGCCCAGTCACACATCTCTTTTGGATTGGGCTCAGGCCTCTTCAGGGTAAGAATTTGGCCCAGGCTGACATCTCTTCTTCATTAAGCCCAGGGCTCTTCAGGGAAAGGATTAGGCCCAGGCCTACATCTCTTCTTCATTGGCCCAGGCCTCTTCAGGGTAAGCTATAGGCTCAAGCCCCCATCTCTTCTTCATTGGGCCCAGGCCTCTTCAGGATACAGATTAGGCCCTGGCCCCCATATCTTTTTCATTGGCACAGACCTTGGCAGGTTAAACATTAGGCCCAAGCCCACTTCTCTTCTTCTTTGGGCCCAGGCCTCTTCAGGATAAAACTTAGGCCCAGGCCCACACCTTTTCTTCATTGAGCCCAGGCCTCTTCAAGGAAAGGATTAGGCCCAGGCCCACATCTCTTCTTCTTTGGGCCCAGGTCTCTTCAGGAAAAAGGTAAGGCCCAGGCTCCCATCTCTGCTTCATTGGACCCAGGCCTCTTCAGGGTAAGCATTAGGCTCAAGCCCCCATCTCTTTTTCATTGAGCCCAGGCCTCTTCAGGAAAAAATTAGGCCCAGGCCCCCATATCTTTTTCATTGGGCCCAGGACTCTTCAGGGAATGGTTTAAGCCCAGGCCCACATCTCTTCATTTTTGGGCTCTGTCCTTTGCAGGTTAAACATTAGGCCCAGGCCCTCTTTACTTCAATGGGCCCTGGCCCACATCTCTGAATACCTTCCTTTCCTAGGCTAGGAGTGGGAGTCCTGCTCCACTGACACCTGTGCAGCTTCCTTCCAAGGCCCCTCTCTCTAGTGAGAGGAGGGTTTCTCTCCCTGTGCTCTTTGGGGGCTAGGCCCACTGCTATGAGACTTCTCATTGCTACTCTTTCACATCCTGCTTAGAATGAACTGTCCTCAGGCAGAAACATTTCCAGTCCCTCACTCTGTTTAGTCTCCATATTTAAGGTCCCAATGAAGAAGTGCCTCACACTGAGTGAGTCACTCATGTCCTGAATTCAGGTAGTGTCCCTCCAAGAAAACAGCCCAGACTTACCCAGACACTTGGGCCTGCTTTGAATCCCTCCCCTCCTTGGTGGACTCTGTGTTGTCCTCAGGCAAAGAACACTGCTGGTGCTAAGGCAGGGGTTTACCTGTGACATCACAGAAGCCTCACCTCATTTCATTCTGGGAATCACAAAAGGCATCATGGCCTCAGTGACTTCCCAGCTTGATCCCTCCTTGTTCTCTCCCAAGCTGTGTCGGGCATCCCTGGAAACACCTAGATTTGTGGTGGTAGCTTGAAGTGTTTCACAGAGACACCTCCATGGGAATCACCTACATACATCTTGTTTCTGCCCTCAGTCTTTTCTGAGGAGGAACACAGTTGACAATGCTGCATCCTCATCTCAAATGTCTGAACTCACCCTCTGCCGCATCATCTCTGATTCTCCATAGGCATCCTGGTTTATTGCTGGCACTCACCTGCAAGGTGCCATCTTCTGCTCCTTGTCCATGGCCACAAAATTCACTATACCTGTTTACTCCCTTACCTCTGTGTACAAGTAATATTTTAGCTTGTGGTAGATTGTGGGTTTATTAGTTGAGTGTTTGCCTACAAGATCAGTGGTCCTTAGTTGCAGAGGGAATAGCATGAAAATATACAGATAAATAATGAATAAACATAAAGCATGCATGACTCACAATAGAGTGCATTGCAGGGCGACCCAGCTTGAGATGCAGAGAATCCTGGGAGCACATGCTTGTCTTCATCCCATCCTCAGTGGATATTGCACCTGAATGACTGTGCTTCTCAATGATCATTCTGTCCAGTTATGTGTCAAGCCCCTGGGCTCATGCACTTGCAGGTTATGCAGTGTTGGGTGCAGTTTTGTTAGCCCTTCTCTGACATGGGATTCTTTGTCTCATCTTGTTTCCCCTGGGCAGTAGCTGCAGTCTGTCAATCACCCCAGGTTTTCAGCATTTTTCATCAAGGGGCGCTGGATATAAAACATGACTGACACCCATTACTGGAGATTGCTGGGCACTCATGGCCATGGGGCCATTGTGTATTCTGTGTAGTGATTCAGAATGTTGAAAAAGTCAGTAGGTAAATGTGAAAATCTGTAAACCTTCAGCTCAATAATCCTGGCAATGTCCAGCTCTGGCATGAGGATGTTTTAATGAAGACACAATGTGTGTGTTTGTATTCAAGTAGCCTCTCATGTAACAACACTCATGAGCACAAGGACCCTGTGGGTGTCACTTGTAGATTGTGTGAGATCGGATTGCCTGAAGGAAAGACAGGCTTGCACAGCAGGTTAATGAGTAGCCATTGTGATCTGAGTCTGGTCATGAGCTCTCTCCTGCACAGGCTCATTGTGGCTGTAGCAGACCATCCAAGATGGAGCATTGCTTTTGTGTGGATGTATTTTGGCACAGAGATACCAGTGCCATTCATTATTGTGAAAAGTTGTCCCCTCTTCTTAAAGTACCACCCTCCTCTGAGCAGTGCAAGGACAAATTCTGAGAAAACCTGATTTCAATCCTGGAACCAGAACTTAAAGTGGAACTAATTTTCCAGTCCTGTGCAGTAGCATCTTGAGGGAACTCATGTGTTAATTCCATGTTGAAACTCACAAGTCCATGTGGTTCGGGTTAAATCACCTCAATACGTTTGTTTCTCAATGAGCAGAACATGTGTGTCACTCCTCAGTCAGTCTCATCTCTCCCGGCACCTGCAGTTTCACGGCTCTGACAGTAGAAACTGTGAGCCTAGCTGCCCAGTGTTCCCAGTGGGGATTCAGATCCTTCACTGTTCTTTCCCATGTCACAAAGACCCCAGTTTACCCAGCACATGGGCATTAAAGCTGACACCTTAATTAGCATGGCTATCACTATGGGGAACAAGAATGAGAGGGACATTACTAGACAGCACGGTATAAGCTCTGATTTACTGTTACTCCCGTATAGACCATGTTCCGTAGTGCTGAAAGCCAGCGCTGGGTCGGATCTTGTAACTAGAGTTTGAGATGACTGAGGAGTTCCCCACGGTGTGGATGTTCATGTCTTTGTTCTTCCCCAGTGGACAGGCACCTTGTGGTTCCTCTTCCTTGGCTACTGTGAATGGCTCTGTTATGAGCATTTGAGCAAACCTTTGACACAATGGCTGTGTCCTCTGGATCTGTACCCAACAGTGCTAATGCTGGAACTCATGGTGGCTTTGTCTTTGTTTCCTCAAGAGCTGCCATGTTGTTTTCCAAAATATTTGTATATTGATGCATATAACTTCTGTTCCCATTTATCTTCTGTTCCTATTTATCATTGAAAATTATCTCAGCTATCAAAATTACTGTACATATGACAGTGAACCCAAGGTTGGTGAGCTCCCTTCTCAATTTGTGCAAGTATTACTCTTATACTAAATGGTCAGAGTATTGAATTTCCACCAAATTGTTATGTTTACTCCCATGAATTACTGCAATCTCCAACGTCATCAGGATTCTGTGCAGTGTAGTCTGGGTAACACAGAAATGTACAATGTTTCACAATGCTGAGAGTCAATGCCAGTGGAGTGCTTGGCCACAGGTAGGACATCTGCATCACTGCCTTCCCATGAGCAGGGGCCACTGTGAAAGATGAGCAGAGAGATTGAAGAGCCAGAGGTCAGAGAGGACCAGAGAGGAACAGCATCTCCTGGTCAACACTAGACTGCTGCCCCCATGAACTCACAGCATCTGTGGCGGCCTCTATAAGAACTGGATAAGTTCAAGCCTGTCAACATTCCAGCACAGGGGTGGAGGGTCTCAAGTGCCCTAATCACTATCTGAGGAGCTGTGGATGGCTGATGGTTTCTGCTGAAGGAGTCAGCTTCTTTAAGGGAGCAGCTCGTGGCAGATCTGCTGTGGTCCAGGGTGTGGCCCCATCCCCAGCAGTTCATGGACAGGTCCAGTCAGAGTCAGTGGGTTGTTTGCTTTCTTTTTAATGTGCAGACAAAGCTGGGAGGTGGAAAGATGGTGGTTGATCTGGAAGAAGTTAGGGTGAGGAGGGCAGAGTAAATATGATCAGAATGAAATGATATGAAATTCAAAACTAATAAAGTCTGTTTTAAAAATCAATATAGTTCAACCAAACTGTGAAAAAGAGACAGATTCAGGTTTATTACTGCTGAAGAGTGTAACAACCTTGTCTGTGTCTGTTTCTGCATCCACAGCAATCAGGGCTGAACTTCAGCCTGAACTCCAGAACCGGCCATAAGTCACCAGGACACTAGTGATAAGCAGCAGGTTGACTCCAGCTGGTCCAGCTGAGGTCCCAGTGTCCAGGAAACCTGTCTCCAGAGCTCACTGTTCTCTCCCTTCCCAGTTGTTGTTCCTGCTCACTGCAGGCCAGGATCTAGGACCAGCTCTGACTGTTGCCCAGTTTGTGAGCAGATCATTGTTCAGACTCTATTGAGTTTAATTTTTTAACATGTTTTTTCAATAGGGACCTTGTCCACTGGATTGTAGTTGTAATGCAACCCCTGCTCTACATGCTATGGTATGGTTTGTGTATCAGGCAAAGGTCTGGAGATAAACACACACACACACACACACACACACACACACACACACACACATACGTAATGCCAAGAGTTCCCCCTTTATTGTGTTCTGGTGCAGCTTATATATGGTCTCCTTGATTAATGGCCATGACCTAACTCTCAAATGTAAGCCCACCAGAAACCACTAACCTGCCATTATGAACTCCTGTGGGTCTCATGTTCAGGAAAACAGATTGTTTGCTCAGGGCAGCTGCAAGCATAGGAAAATAAGCTTTTTACTCTGCCATGCCGGCATCACCGGAAATTCAAGGTCTGGGGTTTACAGTACCCAACAGTAGTGATATTCTTCACTATATGTCCATGTGGTTTTGGGGCCGGGTGGGTCCTGGTAGTACCTGGGAATTCTCTGGAATATGAGCTCTCTGGACATTCATCTGAGCCACACTCACTTCTCAGCCACAAATCCTTCAAAGTTGATTAATATAATCAGCTAGCTGTTTATCCCCCAGCAATTGGGTTTGGCCCTTCAGTGTCCTGTCCTCTTCCTTGGCTGCTCCATGGTTGGTTGTGTTTTGCTCCCACACCTGTCCTCTGAACTAGAAGATTTTGTCTGCAGATTCAGGTGATGGGCAGGGCTCAGTTCATTCACTTATGATTTCCAACCATTTTCATTTTTTTCCAGGAAATGTGAAATACTGCCTTGTGACCTTTATTGAGGCTTTCGAGAACTGTTTTCATCATCTCTGGCAAAAGTAATCCTTGTTACCATTTGATTTTCTTTCTCTTTTGTGGAATAAATATCCTGACTGTGAAGCATCCAGGAACGTGAAAGAAACATGAAAAACTGGAAGTCATGTGAACTTCCTTCCTTAGTTTTAAGAAGATTCATTCTTCCTTCTGTAACCCCATGGGCCTTACAGGACAGGGTATTACATGTTAGTACTAATGTGTGGCTAGTGATGCCTGTCTTTGTGCAGGTGAGATACCCTTGGCATGGTGATATCAGAGACTCAACTCTGCAGTGTTCTAGTGATCCAAGCAAACGCCATGGCTGATGGGATTTGCAAAACTACAAGTAGAAGCCGTCCTTCCTTGTAGGTCAGTACAGTTGCTAAAACTGTAGGGACAAAGACAATTTTATAGAATGTTTTTTTATTTGTAGAAACTGATTCTTTCTTCTTTCTTTCTTTCTTTCTTTCTTTCTTTCTTTCTTTCTTTCTTTCTTTCTTTCTTTCTATTTCTTTAATAATTTTGGGTGTTTTTGTTTGTTTTTCTGAGACATGTTCCATTTTTGCCTTTCCTGGAATTAGCTGTGTTGATCATGTTGAACGCTAACTCAGTGTTCCACCTGCCTCTGCCTCATACCCCCTACTGCTCCCCCGTTTTTGACTAGTAGTGTTTGGCTTTTCCATAGGATTCTGGGCTCTCTAGTCATTCATGGCTGGTCACACAAACAATGGTTGTTATGGGTTCTATATTGTGGAGTGGACCTCAATTCAGATCAGATATTGGTTGGATTCTGTGCCCCTATTGCCCTAGCACTTCCTGCAGACACCTTAATGTAAGGTGAAGACTCCATGTGGTCATCAGTTCAAATTCTCCATATCCACTGAGTTATGTGGTGTAGACCTCAGCAATGAGACCTTGTTGTCAGTTTTGGAGAGCGATGTATTGTCCTGGCAACAGGTTCAGTTGTTTTGGGGAATTTCCATGGTACCTGTTGCTCAACAAGTCAATTGAATAGAAAAAGGTCTAGGTACAGGAAGTCTTGTTCGGTGACAAGGGATGGCCAGTTGGGATTCTGTCTTCTTCTTTATTAGACTTCATGAGGATCACCTGCATATATTTGAAGGAGTTTTCCCTGCACTAGTTTTCCATATCACCTTGAAATGTCCCTCAAATTCAGCTGCCTCTCTCTGCATTTTATCCCTCAACCCAATCTATATTCCCCTCCTCACCTGAGCCTCTGTTTATCATTTCCCCAGCCCTTAGTTAACCCAGAAATTCTATTTCTCTCTCCTAGGGAAACCCATGTGTCTGACCTAATCATTTTTTGTATATATAAACTCTCTATCTCTATGCATTGTAACTTGGTGTTTGAGTCTTTTAATAACTAACATTCATAATAAGTGAACATATAAACTATATTTATTTTTCTGGATCTGGGTACCTCAGTCAGGGTGAATTTTCCTATTTCCATTCCTTTGTCTCCAAATTCATAATGCCATTTTCTTTAAGGGTTGAAGAATGCTCAATTGTATAACCGTGCCTCATTTCTTTATCCATTCTTCTTTTGAGGGACATCTAAGCTGTTTTCCATCTCTCTCTTCGAAGAGAGCAGCAATGAGCATTGTTAGCAAGTGTGTCTCTGCTGTGATGAGAGTATCCTGTGAATGTATGCATGACTGTTACAGCTGGTTCCTGAGGAAGATAACTGATTCCCATAGTCCTGAGAAACCCACACTGATTTCCATAGTGGTTGTCTGAGTTCCCAGTCCCACCAGTAATGCATGAGTGTCCACATTCCACAGCCTCACCAGCTAAGCTGTCCCTTGTTCTGTTGATCTCAGCCATTCTGATGGATGTAAGATGAAATCTCAACATTGTTTAGACTTGAATTTACCTGATAGCTAATAATGTAAAAAATTTCTTGAACTGTTTCTCAGCCATTTGAGTTCCTTCTTTTGAGTATTCTATACAATATTTTACATTGAGTTACTTTATTCTTCATATATATTTTCTTGAGTTCTATACATTCTTTTATTATTAACTTTGTTGGATATATGGATGTATGGTTGATGATAACTTTTTCCCATTCTCTAGCCTGCCACTTTATTTATTTATTTATTTATTTATTAATTTATTTATTAAAGATTTCTGTCTCAGTGCAGGAATAGTTATGGGTGAGTCCAAATTTCTAAGTGAACATGGTATGGACTGTATCACAAATGTCCAACAAAATAAGTTGATGTGAGGTAATGCCTGGTCTCAGACCAGGTCAGTGCCATGGGTATGCTCATTTCCTCTGGCCATCAAGATGATGTTTGGTGCCTTTAAGGCCTGGCTCCTTTGTAGTGAGATTATGTCCTGGGTTGGCTAGAGGGAGGGTGTGGCCCACACACCCTGTAAGATAATAACACCCCAGGCTACTTGGGGTTCAAGGAGCTACTGGGTTTCCTTTGCATACTGTTCATGGTCTTGAACCCATGCCAATAATCTTGTTATCATCAAGTTCCCCTTCTTGGATGGAAAAATGCGTCCATATTTTAGTTCATCAGAACAAGGGAAGCTCTGGGTTTGTCCAAGATTCTTGTTGAGCAATCTGTGGCTAGAGTTACATGAGAAATGCTTGCTATTAGAAGAAAAGTTACATCAAATAAGGCATAGAGTGCAGTGTAACAAACACCCTTTTGGTAAAGTATGTCCGTGTTTTAGGTCATTAGGTGAGCCCTTGGCGTATTACAGCGATGGTGTCATCCTTGCTCACATGTTGAGTTGTTGTCTGGATTGAATGAAGCATGTGTGTGAGATCCATGCCTCTGGTACTCAGGATGTCAGTTTATATCAGGCAGTGTATGAAGTATTGTGGGTTAGTCCAAGATTATCACTGAATAAGCTGGGATGTGTCCGCACTAGTGCCTTGGTTGGTTGTAAAATAAGAATTGAAATTAAGGCCTTGATAAGAGTGCCTCATGGTGCAAACAGTAACCAGGAGGGTTTTTTTTTTGCAAAATTTCCCAGGCAAACTTATTTGTTTGGGTTCAGGCTTTTTTGGGACAGAGTTAATTTGAGCTAATATCACATCCGATTTTGTGCCTGAACTTCTTCAGTGTTAGAGTTTGGCCCAGGCCTTTTCCACTTGAGGGTTTGGCCCAGGCCCACATCTCTTCTTCCTTTTGGCCCAAGATTCCTCAGGTTCAAGGATTGGTCCAGGGCTGTATCTCTGTTTAGTGTTGGCCTTGTCTTCTTCAGCTTCTGGCATGACCTGAGGTTTTCTTGGTTGGCCCAGGCCTCTTTCATTTGAGAGACTGGCCCAAACCAACATATCTTCTCTTTTTGGGCCCAGATATCTTCAACATGAGGAAATTACCTATGCTTGCATCTCCTTTTTGCTATGGACCAAGGTTTTTTCAGGGTCAGGTTTGGCCTGAGCACATGTCTTTTCTTGGTTTAGCCCAGGCCTTTTTCACTGGAGGGATTTGCCTAGGCTCCTGTATCTTCTCTTTGGATTCAGTTAAAGGTTCTTGCTTTAGGCCTGGGCTTCTTTGGGTCAGAATTGGCCTGGGAACACACTTTTTTTCTTTTGTTTTGATTTAGCCTGTGACTCTTACTTTTGAGGGGTGGGCCCAGTCACACATATCTTCTCTTTTGTGGGGGCAGTTTCTTCAAGGTCAGTGATTAGCTCAGGCAACAACTCTTCTCACTTTTGTCCCAAGCTTTTTCAAGGTCAGGATTGGTCCAGGCACACTCATTTTCTTGGTTTGGCCTAGGCCTCTTTCTAATTGGGCCCTGGCTTCTTTAGGGTCAGAAATTTGCTCAGGTCCACATCTCTTCTCATTTTGGGCCCAGGTGTCTTCAGGGTCAGGGTACCTGTTTCTCTTTAAGGTTGAGGTAGTGGATCATTTTGAGTCCATGTTTGTCAAAAGCTTTGACTTAAACCTTGGTCTACTGTCAGTATTTCTGGGGGAAAAATGGCCGGTGGACATTGATAGAGGAAAATACTTTGCGTCCTTCTCCGGCATCTCAAATGTACTCAGAACATCATTACCTATCCTCAGGGAAACAGACACAGTTCACATGAAACAATTATACATTATACAAACAGAAAGATGAAATACATAGGAGAGAAAGCTCGATGGGAAAGTCCTTCCTGATGCAAAGCTGACTGTGTCTGAGGTGGAGAGCACCCATGAGCTTATATGGAAAGCTTGCTGCTTCTAAGTTGTGAGACCCACAAGAGGGTCCCACCAAGGCCCCATGATGCATTGCATTTCCATCCTTCTGTGGTCATATCTCATCGTGGAATACCACAGGTAGTTAAGAGAAACAACAGAGCCTAGTCCTCCATGTGTCTAGAGGATGCCTTACTAAGGCATTGGGTTCTGTGAATGGCTTTACAAGACCTCTTTCCTGTGTGGGAATGGTGTCCTCTCTCTGTATGTCATGCCTCTGTGAGGGTGACTCTGGTCATTGCTATTGAAGTCCTTCAAAAGATCGCATATGGCTTGTCTGTCAAAAACCCCTCAGACACCGAAATGGACCTTTTGCACCCCTTTAAAAGAGCCCCTTGCCAAGTACATAAACTGGTGTGGGTTACATCTTCACTTAAGGAATTTTCTTCAATCACTTCCCTAAAATGGGTCACTGCCCATCTCTTCCTGGGTTGAAATCCTAGCCCACTATAAAGGACTCTGATACCATCAGAACTAGGTCACACCAATGACCATGACAGTGACCCTCATGTGAGGTCACAGAGGCGAGGTCTCACTCTCTTTGGGAAATCTCAAAGGTTGTCTATGCACACAGGTGTCTTTTAGACTGGTACTCGGGGGAAGTCCCTGAAGCTGTCCCTTAGATCATTTCTTGGGAACAAGCTCACACCCAGTCTTCTTTCTCCTTTAGGGAACTTCACTCCTCTGAAGAGCAAGGTCAGTGGGGATGAGTCACACTCAGCCCTACTGTGCAAAGTTCAAATCATGGTCTAGCATTTTTGCTGCTCCATTTAGCAGCAAGTTTCTCTTATCATGAGATTTTTAAGTGTGTCATCTGTGGAATTTTGGGTACCAAACTGATTGAAAAATTTGGCCTTCACCACCTGTCCCCTCACCACCATTGAACACAGCTTGGAGTAGGATTGCCTAGAAAACAGTACGTCATGAGATTTCCCTGGCATGGTAGTCGATGTCTCCTGAGAATGTCACTCACTGAAGAACAGCCTAATGGTTGAGCTTCATCCCATTGCAGTTTGGAGCCTGGAGTCCTGGGACAGGTGCTGCTCTGCCTCAGCTGCTGTCACCTTTTCTGACAAATGCAGGTGGAAGTTAGCAGAAGAAAACTGATGTGATCCCCTCACACATACACTGCACACACAGATTCAACCACAAACATTAACACAGCTTAAACTGATGTGATCCCCTCACACATACACTGCACACAGATTCAACCACAAACATTAACACAGCTTTCATAAGTAAAAGTGTAAGTTTGAAAATTAGGTGGAGAGAGACTGTGGCCAAGCTGGGAAGGGCCAAATATTGTTTATAAATGATTGTTTACATTTAAAATGGGATATGCTATAGAGATTTGCATTGATATGGATCTTGGTTTATTGATACAAATTTAAGGTCAATTTTGTTTTATGTATATCTCTGCTCTTGGTTAAGGTACTGTGTTTGTGCCGCTCATTTAAAAATATAATATATAATTAAGAAATGCAGGTTAATAGATAATCATGTATAATAGTCAAGCTTGTAGTCATGTTAGTTAGGTTTTTTAGATATATAAAGATATATTTCAGTTAGTTAGGTATTCTTCAAATCTTTCAGAGACCTTCAGAATATGGCACTTAAAATGTTTTAAGAACTTAGGTTTTTCATGAAATGAAACACATCTGCTCTTGGAAGCACCAATCTACTTCAAAAGGATGATGGGCCTTGAAGAGGCTCCTTAAGGAGTTTGTTAGCCATTTGGGCAAGAAATTGCTCTTGCCTGGACTGCTTGACTGGACTTGCAGGACCCACAGAAAAATGACTGCTGAACTTGCCGAAGGGTGAGAAGATCCTTCGGGGTTCCTGTTTTATGAGTCTACTAGACATTCTGCAGGACATAGAAGAAAGTGACTGACAAACTGCCAATATAGGCGAAACTGTCTTTGAAATTTCCTGCTTCATGGAAAAGTCTGCCAGATACTATGGGCCAGTAGACTGAAGATGGATGCTCCAACATTACAGAACAACTTTGGGTCTATGAGATAAGAGATTATGAACCCTTACAGAAGGAGGTGACTGAGAATAATGGGGCAGAAACCAAGGAGGTTTTTTTTTTAAATTCAAGTCAAGCTTGTGCATCACTTTTTTTAAAAAGGAGCACGAGTATTAAAATTACAACTATTAGATTGCTTAAAAGTTGTTTATGATCATAATATCTTATTTCCAGAAGAAGAAAGTTCAGATGAAGAAGTATGGGACAGAGTCCAAAAGGATATTGAAAAGGCATGTAGACAAGGAGAAATGGTCCTGTTCAATTTTGGGTCACTGATGCTGTAGAATCACTGTAAAGATTTGTCACTTCTATTAGTTTAATAAAATGCTGATTGTCTAGTAGCCAGGCAGGAAGTATAGGTGGGGCAACCTGACTAGGAGAATTCTGGGGAGAGGAAAGGCAGACACACAGTCACCAGCCAGAAGCAGAGGAAGCAAGATGAGAATGACTTACTGAAAAAAGGTACCAAGCCACATGGCTAAACATAGAAAAATTATGGGCTAATTTAAGTTGTAAGATCTAGCTAATAATAAGACTGAGCTAATAGGCTAAATTTATAATTAATGTAAGCCTCTTTGTGTTCCTTTGGGACTGAATGACTGGTACTGGGCAAGATAGAAACTTTGTCTCTACACAGTGAGCTTTAATTCAGACTATTAACCACGTGCTTAAAGATGATAAGGAGAATACAAATAATAAGGGAGAGATGGAAATTTCTTTTCCTTGACTGAACATAAACTGGATGACCAAGCTTTATTAAAATTGATGAAAAAAAAAAGATTTTTCCCAGCAAGGCAAAAGTTCAATGTAAAAACAGGGCCACTCATCCATGGCCATGCTGGTGAGGATTTCCTCACCTCCTTTACTGGAGCCTCCTTTACATACATATCCTCCATTGCCTGAAAATGACCCTGAAGCATGGGGTGAGGGATTTTGTAATCAATCTAATCTTGAATTCTCCCCACTTCCTGATGAGGATTAAGAGAGCCTAAGGAAAAGCCAACTTATAACCTAGGCAAGCTTGGACCCATCAGGGAAAAGGAATTTGGTTCTTAAGTTCTCCCTGGCCTCATGAGCTGTACTTGGTATTTCCAATGCACTCACCAATCTATTTAAACTTTAGAAGAAGAGATGGCATCGGACCATTCTATCAGATTATCTTGAGAGGCAAGAAAAGAACCATAGCTATTTGAATCTAGACTAAAAGAAGTGTTGTGTATTATGTGGATCTTCCATTGCCTTTAAACTCCCTTATTTTCTCCACTAAATTGTCTCCTACAATTACAGCACAAGAAGATAAACTTTGGGTTGGTTTATTTACACCCTAAGGGTCATAAGATACTAGCTGTTTATCCTTCTCTTCTTGCTCGGTTAGTAAAATGGGGAGAACTGGATGTCAACAATGATATGGATTTGATCCTTGAAGCATTATACTACCTTGAACTAACAGTTTTTAAGAGTGTTACAGAGCTGTATGGATTTCCAAATTCCATTTGCAGATTACTATGGAAGATAGGAAACCATTATCCAGCTGGAAAACTATGGGATTTTCTCTGAATTTGTGATTACAAAAAAATTGTCTAACACCCTCCCATTCCACAGGCAGCTCCTTATTTTATTGGTGATTCATCTAATGGTATAGGAGGCCTCATGGTCTAGATATTTATCAATCTCTTAATACTCCTTTTCCTCAGCCTAAAGAATGTAAATGGCTGCTTTGATTCATTTATTGCAGTTAGTTCACAAACCCTTAAATACTGAGGTTCTGCTTATGTTGCAGGATTAGTTCCAGCAATAGAAACTACTTTAATTTTGTCTTCACAACCTGGTATGCTCCTATTACTACAGGATGTAGATGGAGACTGTGTGTTGGTTTCCTGGCCACCCAGACATGAATAATTACACAGAAACTATATTCATTACAACATTGTTTGGCCAATAGCTTAGGAATATTCCTAGGTAACTCTTACATCTAAATTAACCCATTTCTATTGATCTATGAATCACCATGAGACTGTGACCTACCAGTAAAGTTCTAGCATCTTTCTCCTTTGGCAGCTACAAGGCTTCCCTCTGACTCTGCTACCTTTCTCCTTACCTTCAGTTTAGTTTTCCTGCCTAGCTCAATTCTGCCCTGCCATTGGCCGAAGCAGCTTCTTTATTAACCAATGGTAATAAAACATATTCACAGCATACAGAGAGGAATCCTACATTAACAGGAACAGCAACAATCTGCACACACTGTTTATACTAGTACTCACACACACTCTGACCTCCATGGTTTTATTGCAGAAGGAAATAAGCAAGCCAGTGCATTAACTTGCCCTATTTTTACTTTTCCAGAACAGGAACATCAACACCTGCACACCAGTGCTAACAGACTTCATACACAATACCACAGCCTGAGCAATACCACAATCTGAGCAAGAGTATCTTGTTTGTGCTCCTTTATATTGTCACAGTCATGTACTGGAATTAATCCCAGATGTAAAATACTAATAATTATGGAAAATGGATGTCACTCACTTTGCTCTTATGCCTTGGATGCCATACCTGCACATCTGCATGGATACAGGTATTTCTTATAACCCTCAAGGTCAGGGTATAATTGAAAGGGCACATAGACTATCAAGACAATAATTATTTTAAAATTTAAAAGGGGAAGCACTAAGGAATATTCTTGCTTTACTCTAAATTTTTAAAATTTTCCTCAAGGTGATACCTGTTCAAGAGCTCAAGAACATTCCTCTGAAGAACATTCTGAAAGACCTTTAAACGGGCCTGTGTGGTAAACATCTGGAGACTTGGAAACCCAGCTGGCTGAGGAGATTGGGAGGGGATGTACATCTGTCAGTGCAGATGGATCTACTGAGGCATTGTGGGTTCCTCTCTGGCTCCTATGGCCCCAGGCCAACAAGGAGGAGGCAGAGGACAAGATAGTGGAAGTCACCAGAAAAATAGCAAACTTCCAGCTGTAGCACAAAAGGAGATATTATTAACCCTATCACGAGAAGGACCAAGTTAAGGCCCTGTGCACCAAGGGAGAAGACATTCTATAAAGTCCAGAGCCTTACATTACCAGAGACTCTTTCTCTGGTGATGCTAGCATCTGCCTTTGGTGCTTCTGAACGTGTCTTATGGTCCTTTTCTTCTTTTACATCAGCTCATAGGTTAGATGGATTCAGCTTCTGTCATCTTTACTAATGACTCTGTGCTTATGCCTCAACCTTGGAAATGCAAAAGACTCATTCATCCATCTGAAGAAGGGACTGTGTTTTTGCATAGAACACTATAACATTTGCATCCCAATTAGAGGGTAAATATGGGCTTACATTTACCAGACGCCAGAATTACCAATCAGATGGGTCTGATTTCAAGCTATTCTCTGGATTTCTCTGGTCAATATGATAATGGAAACCACATCCAATAGTACTGCATGTAGTTTAGACTCTGTTTATACTACTCTTTTGTATAAAAATTATAAATATATCCCTAGTCTTTGGTCCAGATGAAAATGTTGATGTGAAAAAGGAGAAATCATTCTACATGGTGAGCATATGTTAATCGATTAGGGTCCTCGTGGAAGATGTGTTTCTAACTGCCCCTCAGCTAATCATCAGCGGTGTGACTATAATGACCAGCTCTGCGGCATATTCATACTTAGCACTATTTCCACTCTGAACCACGAAGTTCACGGCTTGGCAACTGGGGGCCCAGCTCTCCCTAGGCCTAGGATTGGATTTAAAAATTAACTGTAATTTCAACAATGACAAACTTATCCGCCAGCGTTAAATTCTGTACAGACATGGGCTGGTAATTTCACTTGCACCTGTCCCAATAATTATGCATTGACTTTAATAACTCCTTTCATATTGCTTCTTGTGTAAAGTTACCCTATGATTTCCCTAGAGATAGCCTTAATATTAATCTTACTCTGGATAGTGTTGATTATTTTGATTATAAATTGCATATGTGCATCAATAATATTATTCCTTCCAATAAGTCCTTACATTCTATTACTCTATTAAAGTCTAGGATAGGATTACGGTTACCTGTAACTCTGACCAGACCCCGGGAAGAGAGGCCTATTGCTGGTATCATATCTAATAAAAGTCCTTGGTTACTAAAAAGGACAAAATTTTTTGTTGGATGACTTTTTGTTACCATGATAGGAATAATTGCTATTGCAACAACTGCTGACAGCTTCGTAGCATTACCTGATCTGGACCTAAGAACTAAATTGAGATAGATAGCTCAGCAAAGGAAAAGGATGCAAATGTAGTGAATACAAGTTTTATCCAGAGCATGCCTTCCTGAGGAACTAAAGACTTAAAGAAGCAGTTAGCATCAATACAAAATAAACTGGCTTGGATGCTTTCCAAGTTAGGTAGAGAAGTGAACAGGAACATAAGGTCTTGTACAGCTTTTCCTCGGCCTCATCTACCATCCTGACAAGAATGCCATTGTCTTCTTGGTAAAGGGTAAATGGGGTGGGAATCTTCCAAAAGGGAATTTCATTTTTGTCTTTTGGAAGCAACAAGTATCAGAGCAATCTTCTTGCACCTCCTATTTGTTTCATGTCTTCGGCTTATAGTATTTCTTAGCCAAAGTAGCATATTTGGGGTCATATTTTCTGAAAGAGTCCCCAAGGGCAGAAGCTTTGTTCTTTTATAGGATTATCCCAGGTCTGTCACCCAGGTTAGTAAAATTGAGGTGACATCATTTTGTAATCCTCAAGTGTTGGGGACTGCAGACCCTCAGACCCTGAATTTTCTATGACCCTTTTTCTGCTGGAGTAAACAGTTTGTTTTTCTGTGCTTGCAGTTGCTCTGAGCATGAGATCCTCATGAGTTCTTGCTGGCAGGGGAGTGGTTTCTGCTGGGGGGGGGGGATGACTTGCAGCTGAAAAATCCTGAGGCCCAGGGCATGGCCATTAGTAAAGGAGAGCCCTATATAAGCTGCCCTGGAACATAATAAAATTGGCATTCTTGTTTCAAGGGTGACCCGTGCCTCTGTCTTTCTGTGTGTGTTTCAGTCTCCAGTCCCTTGCCTGACTCACGAACCATCGTGTGGTAGACAGGCGGTACTATACACCCAAGACACTGAAGGACCCAGACAGTGATTCTTAATGATGTCTAGACATCATTAAAAGAGAGGGAGCATAAACCCCTGGAAGAAAGGGCCTCCAGCACTCATGTAAGCCGGCTGGAGCACTGTGAGCCCTGAATGTTTGCACTTAGGACGTATATGATGTTCAGTTTTCATTGTCCATTTGGCTGTGTTTAGAGTCGCCTATGAGAACATGTCTATGTTGTGTTGATGAGGGTGTTTCTAGAGAGTTCAAGCAAGAAGGAGGCTTCCTCTTGAACATGAGCACCACCGTTCCATGAGCCACAATCACAAACTGAATAAAAAGAGGAGAAAATGGAGAAGTCAGCTGAATTCCAGTTTTCTGATTGCAGATGCAATGGGACACGCCACAGTATGCTAGTGTTGCTGTGCCTTTCCCTACACGAGTACATGCCCCTCCCTGTGCAAACCCTTCCTTCCCTCCTTCCTTCCTTCCTTCCTTCCTTCCTTCCTTCCTTCCTTCCTTCCTTCCTTCCCTCCCTCCCTCCCTCCCTCCCTCCCTCCCTCCTTCCTTCTTTCCTTCCTTCCTTCTTTCCTTCCTTCCTTCCTTCCTTCCTTCTTTCCTTCAGCAGTTCTGTGTTGGATGTTTTATTACATGTGTGAGCAAACTGAGTAACACAAGATGTTTGCTGAACTTTTAACTGATAACGATAAAGGACGAATTTCCCACATTTTGGGTATTATGTGGAGAAGTTATTACAGTATCTAAAACTGCCTTTTAAATTACCAAAAGGAATAGGGGTTTAGATGACAACTGTTGACATTTTGTGATGTATGAATCAAATTCAGTGTGCTATCTTTTCTTCTTCTAGGTATGGACATCTTTCCACTTCCTAAGCTTTCTGTACTAGCTTACTTTCTGTTACGTGGTAAACACCAATATCAAAAGTAGCATGGGGAAGAAAGGGTTTATCTGGCTTCCTCTTCCAGAAAGCAGTCTATCACTGAGGTAACCCAAAGAACTGCAGCAGAGGCCCTGGACGTACACTGATCCCTAGCTTGCTCTCTGGCTTCTCTCTGTTAGCTTTCTTACACGGGTCAGGCTTGCCTGCTTAGGGATATTGCCCCCCAAATGGGCCAGTCCCCCCATCCTTAGAAATCTAGAAGATTGACCCTCAGACATGCCCACGGGTCAATCTGATTAGGGCAGTTCTTCAGTTGAGGGTCCCTCTTCCCAGGGCACTCTTGGTTGAATCAAGTTGATAATAAAACCTAACCAGGACATTTTCTAAATAGATTCACAGTAACTATTAAGCTATTAAAACTCACATTTCAAGTTTCCCAAACATTTTAGATGTATTAGCTTAAGCAGAATGCTTCTCAAGTCAGGGCTGAATTTATAGTCATTTGATAACAGTTTGGGTACACATCCAGATACTGAGAAGCAGACAGGCTCTAATGGCTGGCTAGGGAATCCTTCTGCAAGCCAAGCAGTTTCTACCATCCTTTTTTCAACAAAAGGAAGTCAGGTGTATCCACTAATGGACCATTAAAAACTGACGCTAGACCTCCATACCATCTGGGGCGTTTATCTTAAAGGAGCACAAAGAACTGGCTGGCATCACCATAGAAAGAGTGTTCCCATTCCTGCTGATTTATTTATGTGGAAAAAATTGCTCCATGCCAGCATTGGCCAAACCAAGAAGAAAAAACAGGAATAGCTTTAATGCCAAGCATTGTCTCATTCTAGAACAGTATGACATCATATCTATGTGAAGTTGCCTTCAGCCATTGATAGGTGCATTTCCCAAACTTGAAAGTTTCTGATGAACTATTTTACAAATGTTCTCATGTGTTTTTGTCATTTTGGTCAATTGGGAACTAACTAATACTATGAGGAAATTTCACAGTTAAAGACTTCTGATCACTGAAACTGTTTTCAATGCTAATATATATTAACATTTATGAAAAATTAGCTTTAAAAATTCTTTTACTAAACAAACAAAAGCTGTAAAGAACGGTGCTTTGGAGAAGCCCCTATCAGCCCATATGAGAGCGTTTTTAGAAGACAACTCGAACACTGGGAAACAACCGAAATATTCACCAACAACAGTCGAAGCTGTTAGCATGCCTGTCCAGAGCAGTGATGCGCAGCCATAACACGAATAAGCTGCACCCATGTGGGTAAATTCCATGTATGCCAAGTGAGCGGGGGAAGAGCCATTCTCCTCCCAAAAGAGCAGAAGCCCTTCTCACTTTGCCAGGGTTAATGATGTAAACAGTTTAAACTCTATAGCTATGGCACTAACACCTAAAGAAAAGCAATGGCCCAGTGACTACAATGGATGGGCAGGGATTCCACCCTGGTGGGTGGGGGAGGGGCGTGGCTACCAGCGGAAATCTGAGGCAACCCAAGAGGAACTTGGACAGGGCACAGTCAATAAATGAGTTATAAAAAAATGCAGCCCTGTTGAAAACCATGAAACAAAGTCAGTTCAAACCAGAGACATCCCACGCTCCTGCATAGAAGCAGTCTCTACCATACTAACATTCATTCTTTCACAACTGATGCCTTACATAGACTTGCACTTGCAATCTGGGGTTTCTGTGGGTGGAACTGGATACTCTGGGTTCACAGATCTTTCTGTTTTCGGGGCTGGAGAATCATGCACAGGTCCTTGCCCATGTTAGTTACATCCTCTGCAACTGAGCTGTGTCCCAGGTATTGACAACACCTTTAAAAAAAATAAGTTACTTCTACTTTATTCAGTATTAAATCCATTCCAGAGAAAAGAATTATACACTTTTAAGTGATAAAGAGAAGCAGACGATATTCAAGATGGGGGGAACCCTATGTAATTCAAAATAATCGCTGAGCAAAGTTGAAGTGACTGTTAGACACGAAGGGGAAGCTTCACTGACGACAAAACTCCTTAGGAATGCATTTAACTGAAAAGGGCCCTTTCAATCCATATTTTTAGTAATATTATTCCTAAAAGGGCCAGAAAGAAATGCAATGCCAAATTGTTTAGAAAATAAAGGACTTGAAATAAATTCTAAACCATGCTAGGTGGGAGGGACAGGAGGCTTGGCCTTGCAAGGAAGATTTACACGTCAGCCTCAGGCAAATGTAGTAGTAGCTTTGTAGTAAACACAGCTTCAGAAGTGGTGAGATGTTAGGCTTGTGCTGGCTAGTTTTATGTCAACTTGAAACAAGCTAGAGCCATTGGAGAGAAGGGCGCCTCAGCTGAGAAAATGCCTCCATAATTTTGGCTATAGGCAAGCCTTAATGTTCTTAATTAGTGATTAGACTGGTGGTCCTGGGTTCTATAAGACAGCAGACTGAGCAAGCCAATAAGCAGCATCCCTCCATGGCCTCTGCATCAGCTTCTGCTTCCAGGTTCCTGCCCTCACCGCTTTTGACAGTGAACAGTTAGATGAAACGTAAGCGAAACCAACCCTTTCCTCCTGTGTTTGATCACAGCAATAGTGACCCTTACTAAGACAGGGCTGGAGAGAGTGCTCAGTGGTTAGGACAAACTGCTTTTGCAGAGGATCTAAGTTTGGTTCCTAGAACCCACATGGGTCGCTCAGTATCTTTTGACTCCAGCTCCTTGGAGATCCTACACCCTCTCCTGGCCCCTGTGGGTACTATAGACATGCAGCATTATGCGCATACACATAAATAAATAAAACATTCGTTGTTGTTGTTGTTTTTTCCGAGACAGGGCTTCTCTGTGTAGCAGCCCTAGCTGTCCTGGAATAGTTCTGTAGACTGGGCTGGCCTTAAACTCACAGAGGTCCACCCAAGTGCTGGGATTAAGAGTATGTACCACCACCCATTCTTCCCTGCGGGCCTGGGTTCAATTCCCAGCATGACTCACAATCGTAACTCTAATTCCAAAAGGTCTGACGCCCTCTTCTGGCCTCTGAGGGCACTGCATGCACATGGTGCAGAGACATACATGCAGGAATAATATACACAACTAGTGATTGGTCTTTTTTATATTTGATGATAGAACTGCCCGCTCTTTGCTAAGAAACTAAGACTTGGTCCTCTTTTTCCTCATTTTCATAGCTGTGTTTTACAATTCCTAATGATACGTGTTGTTGGTGGAGTTTTGTTTTTATTGGGGATTGCTCTACTCCCTTGATTTTAGAACTGTTTCTTCGCCATTTACTCTGAAACTTGCACAGGAGATCTCAATGAGAAACTTTGCTTCATCTTGGTGTCTGCAAGTCCTGTCCTTGTCGCCGTTTTGGCTTTGTGCCTGTTCACCACCACCTGGAAGCTGACAGCTCAAATTCTCACCTGACTCTCCATTACTGTTACCAGCAAATCTGTCATCCAAAACATGGAAGGCTGGGGAAGGGGGATCATAAACTGCTAGGCTGGGTGGCAGAGAAAGGCCCTGTCTCAAAAGACAAAAACCAACAACAAGGGGCTGGAGAGATGGCTCAGAGGTTAAGAGCACTGATTGGTCTTCCAAAGGTCCTGAATTCAATTCCTAGCAACCATATGGTGGCTCACAACCATCTGTAATGGGGTCTGGTGCCCTCTTCTGGCCTGCAGACATACATGGAAGGAATGCTGTATACATAATAAATAAATAAATAAACAAACAAACAAAAAACAGTCCCATAGGAGGGATTTAGATTCAGATCTATATAAAAGAAATTAGGTAATGAAACTATTAAGAAAAAATATAGCAAACTATATCTAGAATCCAAGAACTGGGCACACTTTCTTCACCAAGATATGAAGCCATACATTTTTTGAAAAAAGAATACACAGTTTTCATATGCCAAAGACATAAAGTTGAAAACAAAAAAAATGAATTTAAAAAAAGAAAATTTAAAACATAAAAATATCCCACAACTTAAAGAACATCCAAAGACAGCAAATGGCCAGTCTCAGCTTCTAAAGCATCGAATGATAACTTGAAAGTTTTTGAAGGTCATGCCATCTCCTGCTGGCCCAAATGAGTAGGGAGGGGTAAGAAAAGGAAGGGCCCTTTAATGCAGGCTCCACTGAGAACTGCATCCCTTGGCAGGCTTGAGAGAGAGCTCTCTGATCAAATTCACCCTGGGTTTAAATATTTATACCCTTCCGTGCAGAGGCAGCCATATTGCATCGAGTCCCAGACAGAGCCTTTGCTGATACTTTAAAAGTAAAGAGATTGCCCGTGTTTACTCTACAGTGATAAGGACGTACTGTACTCTTTCTTTGCACTTTGCTTTGAGTTTCTTTACTTTTAGCCCTTCACCCTAGCCCGGGCACCCATGGCTGATTGTGGGTGGATGGGAATATCAAGTTCCTAAAGAAATAAAATAACCAAAGCAGGTGTAGCGACAGAGTCAAACTGGTTTGCTTAGAGATAATAGGTCAGATCAAAGAGAATTCTTCCTCCGATTTGAACTTTTTCTTTAATGACTTAAGTTACCTTTTTAAACTACGGAATGGTCAAAACATGCAAATAAGTACACAGCAAAAATTCTCACTAACCAGCTTCATCTTTCCGGCCTGTTCTCTCCCGAAACAATTACTATTGCTAGCTTAGGGGGTTCCTTCTCAAACTGGCCTATGCATGCAGAAACCAGTAAATGTATATGGTGTTTTTTATGTGGGGATTCACATAGATTACAGAGAACACACAAACTGATGGGCTGCAATATGGTTTTGTAACACAAATTCATTCACAAAGGATCGACCAATGTGGGGAACAGTGGAATTAAAAAAAAAAATCACATTGGGCGGGGGACAGGCTTTATTTTCTCCTGTTTTTTATCAGGGGACTCCACAAAGGGAAGCGCGCTCTTCCATTCTCGCCAGTAGGTGGCGCTTGTACTACATCTCGCTCTCGCTCTCTCTCGCTATGCTGTCTTGGAAAGCCGCCACCAAGGTTGCGCATTTGGATCCATGATTTAGCAGGCTGCATTCTTCCTTATAATAATCACTTTCTACCAAATTTATTTTATTTTAAAAAGTAAATCCAGGGTCGTATGTATCCTATGTTGGTTGTGAATTGCATAGCTGAGGGTAGCCTAGAATTTCCGGTCCTTCTGCTTCCATCTCCCATGTGCTGGGATTACAGGCCTGCACCACCGTACTGTGTGTGGTGATGGGGACAGCGCCTGTGCGCTGAGCAAGCACTCCACTGGCTGAGATACCTACATCCCCAGTCCTGAGATTGTCTTTTCCTGTATCTTTCCTGTTTATAAGGAATTGATTTATCGCTTTCATTATGGTGCTGCGTCTGTTTGCTTGTTTGTTTGCTTTCGCTTTGACACACCTTTATCAGCAATTACCTCTGCCCCCGCCCCCACAGATTTTTAACAAATAGCACGCGACACACATAGCTCTGCGTTTAACTTTCATTTATGAACCATGTAAGTACAGAAACGTTCCTTTTCTCTCTTGGCAACGGCAAAGTGCAAAGTAGGGAGATGAGAATGGGGTCGGACTTCAGACGTGTTGCTCTGGAACTGCCATTCAAGTAGACTTTTGCGGCCTCAAGCAGTTGTTCCCACCGGGACTTTTGTCTAAGGCATAGAGCCCCCAGAAGTGTAGCCAGCATGCATGAGACAGGTCGGCGGGAGCAAGGCGGCAGGTGCTGAGCTCAGTGAAGAATCTGAAGAGGTTGGGGAAGGGCGTGACCTTACACAGAGATATGTGACCTGACGCACTGATGCGTGTGACCTCACACACTGATGTGTGTGACCTGACACACTGATGTATGACCTGACACACTGACGTGTGTGACCTGACACAGTGACGTGTGTGACCTGACACACTGACGTGTGTGACCTGACACAGTGGACCGTTTGTTTGACAATCCATCCCATTGTCCAAAAGTATACATGAGAAGGAAAACCTACATGCTTATGGTGCACGTGTAGCTTTTTTATAATAGTCTTTGTTTTGGATTCTTTAAGTACATATATATATTCACATATTCTTATTTAGTGTCCTTTTAGCTGGAATCTTATTACTGTTTCATTTTTGTAATAACAATTTTGACGATTTCCATATCCTGCTCCTGCTAAAATGGAATATAGTATCTTCCATTTGGTAGGGCCAACAAGGGAACTAATCTTTAACTCCCTCTTTGTGCTTTATAAGTATTGGGGGAATACCTTTCTAGGCAAACTGAGAAGTCAACTTGTCTCTGTGGATACTCAGCCTCTTTGCTTTACTGGAAAATATGAGTCAAGGCCTCTTGAAAAGAAAAAAAGGGATCATTCTACATCTAGTTGCCCGTGTATCACATAGTTATATTTTTTGTATTGTAAAAGAACTTACATAACAATGTTGTAATGTAATAGATATGCATTTATATGTATATAAATAGGCATTCTATAAGGGCATTTGCAGAGTCTGGTCCATGCACAGCTTCCTAAGGAACACAACCTTGACCAACAAGAGTTGTCTGCACATATGTGAATTCTTTTTTGCTTGCCTGTCCTCAGGCACGTGGTATCTCTTCACAGCTCAGTTGGAGTACATTTGGAATCTCCAAGAATGAGCAGCCTTGTTCGGGAGACCTTAGGTGCTGCCCCTTAGTGCCAGGACTTAGAGGTTCAGAGAGAATCAGTCAGACATCAGTTGCTGTGCATACTGCATCCTAGCAGTTTATGTAGGAAGCAGGAGTTGTTCAACAGCAGGGGTGTTCGGGCATGGCTGAGCTCAGAACTCAGGCATCCTTAGCGGGGAAAGTCTCCCCGCCTCTGGGGTCTGGCTCCAGCACATGGTCCTCATCCTCGAGCTCAAGGTGATCTTTGGCAGCTCCAGGCAGGGTGAGAGGCTGGGAAGGTAGTGGATGGAGGTTAGCAAACAGCAGCCATAGCCCCTGCTTTGCAGCCTTCAGGTTTCAAGTTCGGCAGGCAAAGCCTTTTCTGACATTGCGACCCAGAAGCCCTATGCTTGCTGATGTGACCAACTCCTCCAAAGGCCCATGCCTGGAACAGCATGCCTAGACATATGATCCGCAGTTTAAGGTAAGTTTACGTCATGTGCTTTATTCCCGGCTCTGAAGACATTGTCCCGTCAGGATGCTTAAGCCTGACAGAAAGGAAAAAGTTGATCCCCCAGTGGAATCTGGGGCTGCTAATGGAAAAGGGGTGAGGGTTGCTGAGGTCATTTGTCTTGAGATTCTACATTAACACCAACCCTGTGGCTCATAAAGTTCCTCCCATTGTAAGTCTCAGCCAAGAATGGTGCAAGAACTAGAAAAGTCCCAAGCTCTTTCTCAGTCTTGATGGGGATGCTTTCCCAATATGGGCTGAAGAGCACCACCAAAGTGAGTTACCACCCAGCTATTTCACACTGGCCATTACACAAACTGTTAAGTACATCAGGCTCAAATCACACAGCTAGAAAAAATCGTGCATGCCATTTATTGAGTCACCCAACAAATATTTAGAGACGGCCTCCCCGCCGGCCCTCTGATAATGTCACTGTTGTGTGCACAAGGCAGACAGAGTTGTTCCTGTTGAAGTTTGTTGCCAACTCCTGGATTCATATTTACAGACTTGTAAAGTAAATTATATGTTGTCCTAAAGCTGCGTCTGTCTACGGCACACTGTAGCTTACGATACAGGCGACCCCTCACCTGAGTTGCAAGTGCAGCCTTGTGGTAAGAACCTGAGTCTCAGCCAATCAGAGCAGCCAGGCTTTCAGCAGAGGAGTCAAACTGCCAAGACAGCTCAGCCATGAAAGGTGAAGGCGGAGCTGGAGCCATCTTGTTGTTGTTGTTGTTGTTGCTGCTGCTGCTGCTGTTGTTGTTGTCATCTTGAGCAGACAGTTGCTTGGCAGTCCTCTCTAACTTTTACTGGTTCAGGCCATTGTCCAACCTTGAATCTTTGTTAATTTTAATTTGTGTGACAAAGAAAAAAAAAAACATGGGATGGCAAATGATTCTGCACTGCAAGCTAATGTGTCCACCTGTCTTCCCAACATCTCAACTTGATCTCTAATAAGCCTAGCAAACTTAACATGCTACAAGTGAGATTCTTGGTGAGCCCCATAACACATCTTTGTTCCTGTGGTCGGAGAGATGGCTCCGCAGTTAATAGCACATACTGCACATGGGCACTATACAACCGCCTGTAAATCTAGGGGACCCAATGCCTCTGGACTCTGCAGGCACATGGTACACACACACACACACACACACACACACACACACAGAGAGAGAGAGAGAGAGAGAGAGAGAGCCATTTAAAGATACTAAAAAAAATAATAGAATAAACCTTTAAAGAACATTTCCCCCATAGTCTCTCACATCTTGGCAATGGGCAGTGTTTTGGGGAGAACCTGTGACAGTCATTCTTATTCTCCTACAGCCCACACCCACACGACTAAGACTGTTATACATTGCCCCGAAGACATTACTGCTTCTTTCCCCTCATTTTTTAGCAATTCTTTGAGAATTTCATAATTTTTTAATTCTTATTTATTTATTTATTTATTTATTTATTTAAGATTTCTGTCTCTTCCCCACCGCCACCTCCCATTTCCCTTCCCCTCCCCCAATCAAGTCCCCCTCCCTTGTCAGCCCAAAGAGCAATCAGGGTTCTCTGCCCTGTGGGAAGTCCAAGGACCACCCTCCTCCATCCAGGTCTAGTAAGGTGAGCATCCAAACTGCCTAGGCTCCTACAAAGCCAATAGGTGCAGTAGGATCTAAAACCCATTGCCATTGTTCTTGAGGTCTCAGTAGTCCTCATGAGACTGAGAAGCTTCTGTAAAGCAAGGGACACTGTTGCTAAGACAGAAAGGCAACCCACTGACTGGGAGAAGATCTTCACCAACCCCGCAACTGACAAAAGTCTGATCTCCAAAATATATAAAGAACTCAAGAAATAGACCATAAAAGGCTAATCAACCCAATTATAAAATGGGGCACTGAGCTGAACAGAGATCTCTCAACAGAAGTTCAAATGGCCAAAAGACACCTAAGGGCATGCTCAACTTCCTTAGTGATCAGGGAAATGCAAATCAAGACAACTTTAAGATACCATCTTACACCTGTCAGAATGGCGAAAATAAAAAACACCAATGATAGCCTTTGCTGGAGAGGTTGTGGAGAAAGGGGTACACTTATCCATTGCTGGTGGGAATGCAAACGTGTGCAACCACTCTGGAAAGCAGTGTGGAGGTTTCTCAGGAAATTCAGGATCAACCTACCCTACCCATGGACCCAGCAATACCACTCTTGGGAATATACCCAAGAGAGGCCTTATCATACAACAAAAGTATATGCTCTACTATGTTTATAGCAGCATTTTTGTAATTTTTTTATTTTTTGGATTTTTCAAGACAGGGTTTCTCCGTAGCTTTTGGTTCCTGTCCTGGAACTAGCTCTTGTAGACCAGGCTGGCCTCGAACTCACAGAGATCAGCCTGCCTCTGCTTCCCGAGTGCCGGGATTAAAGGCATGCGCCACCACCACCTGGCTTCATAATGTATTTTGATCACATTCAGCCCACGCCCCCAACTCCTCCAAGATCTATCCCCTTCCATATCCACCCAACTTTGTGTACTCTCTTTTTAAAAATTTTTTGTTATTACATTTTTCCTTTATTCTACACGCCGACCACAGTTTCCCCTCCCTCCTTTCCTCCTGTTCCCTCTCCTGACTCCCATCTACCCCCTCCCCATTCACTCCTCAGTCTCCATTCAGAAAGGGGCAGGCCTCCCATGGGCTTGAACAAAGCCAGTGCATCAGCATCAAGTTAAGGTAGGACCAAGCCCATCCTCTTGCATCAAGGCTGGCTGAGGTTATCAAGCATGGGGAACAGGTTCCCAAAAGGCAGCTAAGTGCCAGAGACAGCTCCTTATCACACTCCTAGGAACCTTCCAAACAGACCAAGCTACGCAACTGACACACACATGCAGAGGCCTAGGTCAGTGGCATGCAGGCTCCCTAACTGTTGGTCCAGAGTCCATGTGCTCCCACGAGCTCAGGTCAGCTGTGTCTGTGGGTTCCTCCTTTGTGACTTTGACCCCACCCCCCTCCGACTCATACAGTCCCTCCTTGATCTCTGCATCTGCTTCCATCAGGACTGGATTAAGGCTCTGTGATGACAATTAGGGTAGTCGTCAATCTGATTATAGGAGAAGGCTGGTTCAGGCACCCTCTCCACTATTGCTAGGAGTCTTAGCTGAGGTCATCCTTATGGATTCCTGGGAGTCTCCGTAGCACCAGCTTTCTCCCTAACCCCAACATGCCCCCCAACAAAATGTCTCCTTTGTTACTCTCCCCCTCCATTGTGCCCCCAAACTTCTCGCTCGGGTTCCCAGCAACCCCACCCCCAGTTTACCCAGGAGATCTTCCCAGGGGAATCCATGCATCCCTCTTTGAGCCCCCTTTGTTGTCAAGCCTCTCTGGGGCTTATCCTGTATTTTACTCCTGATATGCACTTATGAGCGAGTCCACTTAGTGTTCTCTCTAAAATTTTTTCATGTTGTTTTAGTCATATTCTCTCCCCTCCCCCAGCTCCTCCCCACTTCTCCCCACTTCTCCACCCACCCTACTTCACATTCTTCTTTTACAAACACATCAAGGAAAGTTTGCCACACACAGACACTGCTCCTATCGTTTCCCCTTTGCCACTGTTAAGGTCCAAAGTCCCCCCAATGTTTGCCTACCTTTTCACGGGGACCATTGGTCTTTGCCCTGTACCTCCAGCTCACTGCTCTGCAGGCAGTCTCCCATCCCACACATCCCCACTTACCCAAGCGTCTAAAAGGAGCAGTAAGGAGAGACACCCAGTGCTGCCTTTCACGAAGAAGGACAAGTCCGCACTACTGAAAGCTTTGTTTGGCCTCATGTCCCGCATTTGACTCTAATGTCATGTTCGTGACATCAGTGACCATGGGTATCCCAGCTGTCCTATCACACTCATGTTTTCCTCTGCGTCATAGAGCTGCCCACGCACCGCCTCCACACCCATTCCCATTGCGTCTGTCCTGTGTGCGCATTCTCTTTTCAGCTTTATGAATAGACGCATGCCCCCTAGATCCTCAGGCCCTGCTGGCCCCACAGGGAAACTCTCTGAACTGTGGGAGAGATTATCAAATGGACCATGTAGAACCACAGGATGCTAATACCCAGGCTTGCGATCCTGACACTCAGTGACTTTTCTCTACGTCTAGAGAGACTTCAAGAATGGCTGGTATGTGGGGTGGTAAATTAGGCAGAGGTTAAATTCCCAGGGGCTAGGTGAAGAGATGGCGTTAATTCGGCACTGAATGGGCTCAGGGCTCTCATGGCCCAGTCACGTGATGAAGCATCCGGAAGGGAACAAATGTGTAAAACACAGAACACAACAAGAAACATTAGACAGCCCGTCATAGTGACAAAAAACTTGAGGGTGTTTGCTTTCTGACTTTGAAACTTAATACCTTCACCGTGTGGTGATGAGAGTGCGGTGCAGAGAACCCAGACATGAGCCCTCTGGTGCATGTACAAATGATTCCTGGAAATGAGCCGAACCCACTCAATGCGGACAAGAATCTTTCAGCCCAATGTGCTGGGGAAGCTGTGTATCCACATGCAAAGGGGTGAATTGCACCCAGTGCCTTTTACATAATTTAATTCAAAATGGATCAAAGTCCTAAATACAAGGGCCCAAACTGAAAGTACTTCAAAAAAACTGAGAGCAAAAGCATCGTCATGTAGGATTTAGCAGTGCCCAGCACGGGGTCTCCTAGACTGTTTCGTGTTGCCAGACAACAGCAGCTAAGGATGGACAGTTTGTAAAGGTGGGAGGTTTCATCTCACTTGTCTAGACACCCCAGAGCATGATGCTAGCATCTGCTGGGCTCTCACAAGGGCCTCATGGCGGAGCCACATCTCAGGGTTGCTATAGCTGTGGTGAAACACTGTGGCCAAAGAAACTTAGGGAGGAAAGGGTTCGTTCAGCTTGCACGTCCATGCAGTATTCATCAAAGGAAGTCGGAGCAGGAACCCAAAGAGAGCAGGAACCTAGAGTCAGAAGCTGGTGTGGAAGCTTTAGAGGGCTGCTGCTTACTGGCTTCTTCAGCCTGCTTTTATCATCATCATCATCATCATCATCATCATTATTATTATTGATTTTTATTGAGCTCTACACTTTACTCTGCTCCCCTCCCTGCCTCTCCCCTCCTCCTTTCAACGCTCCCCCAAGGTCCCCATGCTCCCAATTTACTCAGGAGATCCTGTCTTTTTCTACTTTCTACTTCCCATGTAGATTAGATCTAAGTATGTCTCTCTCAGTGTCCTCATTGTTGTCTAAGTTCTCTGGGATTGTGATTCTACAAAGCTGGCTTTCTTTGCTTTATGTTTAAAAACCACCTATGAGTGAGTACATGTGATAATTGTCTTTCTGGGTCTGGGTTATCTCACTCAAAATAATGCTTTCTACTTCCATCCATTTTCCTGCAAAATTCGAGCTGTCATTATTTTTTTCTGCTGTGTAGTACTCCATTGTGTAAATGTACCACATTTTTCTTATCCATTCTTCTGTCGAGGGGCATTTAGGTTGTTTCCAGGTTCTGGCTATGACAAACAATGCTGCTATGAACATAGTTGAGCACATGTCCTTGTGGCACGATTGAGCATCCTTTGGATATATACCCAAAAATGATATTGTTGGGTCTTGAGGAAGGTTGTTTCCTAATTTTCTGAGAAATCACCACACTGATATCCAAAGCGGCTGTACCAGTTTGCACTCCAACCAGCAATGCAGAAGTGTTCCCTTTACCCCACATCCTCTCCAGCATAAGTTGTCATCAGTGTTTTTAATCTTGGTCATTCTTACAGGTGTAAGATGGAATTTCAGAGTTGTTTTGGTTTGCATTTCTCTGATTATTAAGGATGCAGAACTCAGAACCACCAGCCCAGGAATGGCACCACCCACAATGGGCTGGGCCCTCTCCCATCAGTTACCAATTAATCAATGCTCTACAGGCTTTCCCACAGCCCAATCTTAGGGGTATTTCCTCAGCTAAGATTCCCTTCCTTCAATTTAGTTTGTGTCAAGTTGACATAAAACTGTCCAGCATACCCCATGAGTACAGAAATCTTGATGGCAAGAAAAGAATTCAAGGGAAGCGTCAGGCACAGAGCACACTCTGGAGGGGTATGCATTAACAACTTGAGGGAAGAACCCTTGAGACCTACTTGCTTTCCATTATACCCCATATCCTAAAGGCTTTTCAGCATCACAACAGCAGGAGCGAAGAATCCAATGCATGAAATTTTGGAGGAAGTAATTAAAGCATAACCAAGCCTCAGTGCTGCAGCAGCAGCTCCAAAAGTTCACGTTCTTCTTCTCACAAGGCAAGATATAGTCATCCCACACCCAGCAGTCCCAAAATCTTAGCTTGTCCCAGTATGTCAGAAAAGTCTGAGACGCTAGGCAGACCCTGTCCAAGGTGAGCCTGTGAAGTCAGATGTCACTGATATCAAGGGACAGTCACAGGGTAAAGAGTCACAATCGTGTGCCCAATCACAGGGCCACGGTGCCCCACCACTTCTCAACATCATACTGGGGACCAAATGTGAAGCACATGACGTCTGAGTGGGCTTTTCTTCACATCCTAGTGCTTGGATTGGCCACGGGCAATGCATGTCCTCCTTCCCAGTGTGAAGGCTGCCCCAGCTAGGACCGAGGCCAGGAAGATTCCACCAAAGATGGCCTCATTAATATAGTAGCGAATATACCTGTCTGTCACAAGAGAGAAGCAAGATGTGAGGTAACAAGCCATGAACTCATGGTAAAATATAGAATAATAGAAATGGGTTGACTTAAGTTATAAAAACTTGTTAAAATAAGCCTGGGCTAATAGGCCAAACATTTTGTACTTAATATAAATTTCTGTGTGATTACTCAGGGCTGGGAGGCTGGGAAAAGAAAGTGCAGCCTCCAGTTACTACATGAACATGTGGGGACAAAACAGCAGAAATGACATGAAAATCATGGGCAATAAAGGATAACACAGGACAACTGGACTTAATGAGAATTTAAAAGGTCTGTGCATCAAAGAACAATGCTAACAATGAACAAGATCAAGCTGCAGATTCAGAGAAAATATTGCCACTCATATATCTTTTTACTATTAGTAACACATGTGCATACACACACACACACAAATACACACACACACATAGGCTTCCACACATAGGCACACAAACACAGATACACACAGCACACACAAGCATACACTCACAGGCATGCACAGAGAGACCAAAACACTGAATGTAACAAGTGACAGGCAGGGATGTAGCAAAACTGGAATTCCTGAGCACAGCTAGAAAGGCTGCTAACAGATGCAGCTGCTGTGGAAAACAGCGCCGTGGAGCCGCAAAAACTCACACTTGGAGTTGCTGCACCGTTCAGCGTTAGACAGCTGAGCACGTTCCCCCGAAGAAGGGACTTGAGCGGCTCTGAATTCATCCGTGCTCATAACAGCACTGTTTATGACAGACAAAAGGAAGAAAAAATGGAATGAATATGAACTGAATAAAGATGGACAAAATATGGGAGGAAAACTTCAAAATGAGTGGCACCTGCCACTAAACAGGCAAGACTTGAAAACGATGTGCAAAGTCGAAGAAGACAGTCACAAGAGACAACAGCACACGCCTCTGCTGGTACACGTTAACTCCAGCAGGAGATGTTATAGAGGCAAACGCAGAACACCGGCTTCCCAGGGCTAGAAGGAGAGGAAATAAGTCAGTGCTTGCAGACTGAGCTCCTGTTGGGATTCATGGCATGATTTGTGATGAAGCATGGTCACGGCTGCACAGCTGTGTGAATGCACAGAAAGCTGCCACAGAACCATTTCTAGGCTTAGCAATAGACTGGGAAATAACAGTAACAAAAAAGAGGTAAAATAAATAATAAGTATAGATTTTAAATTTTGATATAATTTAATATAAAACAGACAATGAAATAAGCTTACGTAAATAGGCTAGACTGTCAGTGATCTGATTCAGAGGCAGACAATGGCATGAACAAAAACAAATATTATACCAGAAAAATATAAATGCAATTTAGTTATAATAGAACATTTAGAGACATATTAACCATGACTTCACCAAATTAGTGAGTGTGACTTCTACAACTCATAAACACCTTCAGTAATGTAGCAGGATACAAGATTAACTTGAAAACATCAGTAGCCCTCCTTTACACAGATGATAAATGGGCTGAGAAAGAAATCAGAGAAACATCGCCCTTCACAATAGCCACAAATAACAAAATATCTTGGAGTAACTCTAACCAAACAAGTGGAAGACCTGTATGACAAAAACTTTAAATCTTTGAAGAAAGAAATTAAAGAAGACACCAGAAAATGGAAAGATGTCCCATGCTCTTGGGTCGATAGAATTAACATAGTAAAAATGGCAGTCTTACCAAAAGCAATCTACAGATTCAATGCAATGCCTATCAAAATCCCAGCAAAATTCTTCACAGACTTTGAAAGAACAATACTCAACTTCATAGTAAAAACAAAAATCCCAGGATAGCCAAAACAATCCTGTACAATAAAAGAACTTCTGGAAGCATCACAATCCCTGACTTCAAACTCTACTACAGAGCTACAATACTGAAAACAGCCTGATATTGGCATAAAAACAGACAGGAGGACCAATGAAACCAAATCAAAGACCCAGATATCAATTCACGCACCTACAAACACTTGATTTTTGACAGAGAAGCAAAAAATATAAAATGGGAAAAAGAAAATATATTCAACAAATGGCATAACTGGATATCAACATGTATAAGAATGAAATAAATCCGTATCTATTGCCATGCACAAAACTCAACATAAAACCAACCACACTGAACCTCATAGAAGAGAAATTGGGAAGTACACTTGAACGCATTCGCACAGGACCAGGACTTCCTAAATATAACCTCAATAACACAGACATTGAGAGAAACTATTAATAAATGGGACCTCCTAAAACTGAGAAGCTTCTATAAAGCAAAGGACATGGTCAACAAGACAAAACAGCAGCCTATAGAATAGGAAAAGATCTCCACCAACCCCACATCAGACAGAGGACTGATCTCCAAAATATACAAGGAATTCAAGAAATTGGTCATCAAAACAGCAAATAATCCAATAAAAATGGGATATTGACCTAAACAGAAAACTCTAATAGAGGAATCTAAAATGGATGAAAGACACTTAAGGAAATGTTCAACATCCTTAGTCATCAGAGAAATACAAATCAAAACAACTCTGAGATTCCATCTTACACCTATAAGAATGACCAAGATCAAAAACACTGATGACAACTTCTGCTAGAGAGGTTGTGGGATAAAGAGAACACTCCTGCATTGCTGGTGGAAATGCAAACTGGTATAGCTGCTTTGGATTTCGGTATGGTGATTTCTCAGAAAATTAGGAAACACCCTGCTTCAAGACCCATACCACTTTTGGGTATATACCCAAAGGATGCTCAATCATACCACAAGGACATGTGCTCAACTATGTTCATAGCAGCATTATTTGTCATAGCCAGAACCTGGAAACAACCTAAGTACCCCTCCACCAAAGAATGGATAAGAAAAATGTGGTGTGCTTACACAATGAAGTACTACACAGCAGAAAAAAATGACATCTTGAAATTTGCGGGCAAATGGATGGATGTAGAAAACATCATATTTAGTGAGGTAACCCAGACCCAGAAAGACAATCATCGCATGTACTCACTCATAAGTGGCTTTTAGATGTAAAGCAACAACAACAAAAAAAAAAACAGCCCACAAATCACAATCCCAGGGAACCTAGACAACAAAGAGGATCCTAAGAGAAACATACATAGATCTGATCTACATGGGAGGTAGAGAAAGACAAGATCTCCTGAGTAAATTGGCAGCATGGGGACCATGGGAGAGGGAAGAAGGGGAGGGGAGAGGCAGGGATGGGAGCAGAGGAGAATATATAGCTCGATCTCTTTTTCTTAATAGAGACCTAAGTAAATTCACACAAATGTCAAATGCATTAAAACATCTAACTAATAGTATTAAAATAAATCAAGATAGAACTGAAATTCAAGACCAGAATTCCCTGCCTTCTCATAGTAGTACTTTTTTTCAGACAGAGGAGTAAGATATTTATTATTGTAAAATTTTATAAGTACATTTTAATTTATTATCTTAATGTCTTTAAATGAAAAACAATGCATTTTGATCATATTCACCCCATCTGCTCACCTCTCCCAGAT
Organism: Alexandromys fortis; assembly: GCF_014885135.2. Classification (NCBI taxonomy): domain Eukaryota; kingdom Metazoa; phylum Chordata; class Mammalia; order Rodentia; family Cricetidae; genus Alexandromys; species Alexandromys fortis. Next base: position 184,784 of record NW_026068139.1, on the reverse strand, counting down.
CCATCTCCATTTCTCTGAGTACCCAACTTGATGGCACCTTCTTCTTCTTTTTCTTCTTCTTCTTCTTCTTCTTCTTCTTCTTCTTCTTCTTCTTCTTCTTCTTCTTCTTCTTCTTCTTCTTCTTCTTCTTCTTCTTCTTCTTCTTCTTCTTCTTCTTCTTCTCCTCCTCT
>NW_026068139.1:118169-182463 GCF_014885135.2 Alexandromys fortis | reverse complement strand
GATAGATAGATAGATAGATAGATAGATAAATGATAGATAGATAATAGATAACTAGATGATAGATAGATAACTAAATGATAGATAGATAGATGATAGATAGATAGATAGATAGATAGATAGATGATAGATAGATAGATAGATAGATAGATAGATAGATAGATAAATAGATAGGCCGGCCTGCATGGGACTGATCTATGCACTCTGCATAGATGTAGCAAGGTTTGTTTTATACTCTCTCTTTCACTTACATGGTATGTCTCTTTGGGTATTTCTGCTTTAAAAAGAAAAAGACAAACTTATTTATTTACTTATTTATTTATCTAAAAAGATCTTGTCACAAGGGAGTGACTTCCTCCCTTCAGCTCATTTTCTCTTCTTTAAATGTGCCTTTCCAGGCAGTTAGAAAAACCCAGACAGCTAATGCAGTGGAGGGCAGGGAAATTCCCAAGTTCTTCCCAGACGAAGCAGTAAGAATATATGAGCCCATTACCCACTGCTTCTAAACAAAAGCCAAAAATGTCAGTTGGATTTAGACTGAATCAATAAATCCTGTCCCTTATCCACTCATAGCCAGTCTACAGCTGGTCGATTAAAAAAACAAACTATAAAACAAAAACCCACCCTGCCCTTCACCTTTTCTCCCTATCCTGATCGTGCAGGAGGAAGACTGCAGAAAGAGGGGAGAGAAGACGCCTCCTTCCCACCCCCAGCTCTCCAGTCCAAGCGACCTGGAGGAGTGGGGACATAGAGACCCAAGCTTTGGTTTGGTTTTTAATGAATAGAACTTGGCCTAGAAACCAAGTGGGACTCCCTTTGTTTTTGGTTGTTTTCTATTGCTGTGGTAAACACTGACTGAAATGAACGTGGGGAAGAAAGGGTTTATTTTATCTTACAGCCTACAGTCTCTCATGAAGGGAAACCAGGACAGAAACTCATGGAAGGGAACCTAGGGACAGGAAATAATGCAGAGGCCACCGAAGGTGCTGCTTACTGGCCTGCTCCCCATTGCTTGTTCAGTCTGCTTTCTTACACAACCCAGGACCACCTGCCCATGGGTGGCACAGCCAACAGTAAATGGGGCCCTCCCACATGAACCATTAATCAATAAAATGCCCCATAGATTTGCCTATAGGTCCATCTGATGGAGAATATTCTCAATTGAGGGTCCCGCTTCCCAAATGACTCTGGTGTGTGTCAAGTTAACAAGAACACCAACCAGCACACCCTTTAGTAGCCAATCTGTGCAAGCTAGAATCTGACCCTGATGTTACAGGACCCGAAAACAAATAACACAGAAGGGAAAACGATGGGGGGGGGAAGAGGATAGGAGGACAAAGAAGTGAAGGACGAAGCCTTCGTTGTTGTTTATGCCTTGTGGATTTAAATATTCCGTTAGAGACATTATATATAAACAGGCTGGAGATAATTTTCAGAACTCCATCAGGGACCTGACGTCATTCCCATCTGTATACACAGTTTTAACAACAAGGCAGAGCTCTGTGAAGAGAGATGGATGTTGGCTTTCCCAACTGAACAAAAAATAGGAGGCGGGTGGTGACATCTGATAGTCTACAGAAAAGAAAAACATATCCAAAGAAGCTTCCAGGCTCTTCATGGGGTGGGGGTAGGAGCCTACAGTAAAACAGACACAGAGAACATGGGGAGGAAGCCAGCCTCCCTCCGAAGCTGGGGGTGGAGGGTTGCCGAAGTCTGACACAGACCACTGTTTGCAAAAGCAACTGAAACAGAAACCAAACACGCTGACACTTGCTTTCCATAACAGAAAAGCCAAGAGGCATTATCTGATCTGGCTGCATAAGGCTGGGGTAAAAATACCGGACAAAAATGGATACCACTGGAGCCAAGGAAGGAAACAATGTCTCCTTTGACCTCGCCTTTGCCTCAGCTCGCCTGTGCCTCTTCAGCCTGGGGCTGTCTTCTAAGAGCCTGTGCTGAATGAAAAGGAGTAAAACGGGCTGGAGGGATGGCTCAGTGGTTAAGAGTGCTCACTGCCTTTTCAGAGTTTGGTGCCAACCCCCACATGGCAGCTCACAACAACCTGTAGCTCCAGTCCCAGGGACTCTGGTGCCTTCTGACCTCTGCAGATTTCTTCACTCATACATGCATGCTCACAGTGAGAAATAATTTTAAAAACAACAAAAAATAAAAAGTCAAACAAGATCAACAATGCAAGCGGCCCTGTTGCATATCTGAATCCCTTTCATGAGGCCATCATCTACTTTAGATCTCTATACTGTTAGGTTACACATCCTCTCGCCAAAAGCCAAGCCTTACCACCTGCAATTAACCCCAACCCTGCCAGCTACAGAGCACTGCCATAACCTTGGCCATAACCTTGGCATCCCTCCAAAGAGTTGCGTCTTCTCCCTCCCTCATGCCACTGAGGGTAATCCCAGCTAGCCCTGACGCCCAGACCTGAGACACCCTTGACTTACATGTACAGCCTTCATACATTATGACTCCTGGCATAAATCCTAGGTCACATGGTACAGAACTAACTCCCACACCTGAAAACCTGTAAGTCCAAGAAATTCCCTTAGTCCTACGGAAGTGAAAGGTTTGTCTCTTCCTTCCAGGTTCTTCAGGCAGTTATGGGAGAGCACTGTGAGCCTCCCAATCCATGAACTGAAAGGAGTTGGCGGCCATCTTCCTTCAGGATCCCCATCACGCCATGTATGGCAGCTGTCTCTCCTAATGCCCTCCCACTAGAAGGCCTCGTCATGGCTACCTATGGCTGTAATCTCATGACTCCCTTAATCAAGCTTCTCAGAAGAGTACTTTGCCTCATTTTCCTTTCTATAAACCCCCAGATTTCCTCATATCTTTAACATGCTAGCATCATGGCATCCTGGGGTGTAACCTCACAGTGCACCTCATCTTCCCCTAGCAGCTTCATGATTTTGAAGAGCAAGGTGTGGTTTCTATTGAGTCTTTACCTTCCCTAACTGGAGTTTCTCCCTCCTCTGCTTCATCATGCCCAGAGCCACCCCCAGGTGGTACATGTGGCAAACTGGAGGTTGGGGCACCCCCTATAGCACTGTCCTGTGGTACACCAGCATCTCCCACTGTAAGTGGAAACAGAAATGGCAGCATCTCAGGTGAGGGAGGCAAGGCTCTGCTCCAGAGGAGGGAGAATGCTCAGAAGAATAGGAAGTCCAGGCGCCCCTCAGGGTGATGGCATCATGACAGTTACAGAGAAAATTCCTCTGAATTGGAACATTCCATTCTGGAAGGTAACTCATTAAGACCCAAAAAGTCCTAAAGGGAGGCTTGCTAAGAATGGAGAAATAAACAACTCAAAAGTCTCAGGGAGTTCCAGAAACTTAGAAGGCCCCACTCTTCCTAAGATTATATAAGCAGGGAAAATTGCTGAGAAGGCTTAGACCAGCCTAACTTAATGCCTAGAGAAGATTCTCCAACCCATCAAGCTGCCTGTTGGCCATGTAGAGATCTCCAGGATCCTGGGTCTTACAAGTTGACACTCATGCTTGGGTGGGTTTTAGAGGATGATGTTGCCTTTGTGTTCCTGAAAGCATCCCCCTCACCATACTCCTGTAAGTAACCTCAGCAAACTCATTGGTTCAAGTTGAACTTTGCCGCTATCCTTATTTTGGTCTGTGTTACTTCCTGATCTGTGGTGAGCACAGAAACGCTTGTCTTCTCAGGATAGCAAGGGCCACAGGACAGACAGGCCTGCTGACGGAGACATTATCAGTTCCTTTTCCCCAAACACCCTCCCTTCCTCTTTTGACAATGTAGCTAAGCCTTTGATGAAAATATGCCTGAGATTAAGGTGCTGACAGTTTTCTCTCGAGATTTCTTGGCTCCTGAATGGCCGCCTTTCCCTCTGTGTCTTCACAATGCTCTCTTCCTATAGGGACACCTATAGTCATGATGGATTTGGGCCCACCCTGTTGACCCCTCTTCAAACTGACTTAGACAAAAAGACTATCTACTAATATGGTCACCTTCTGAGCCACTGGGAGTTACAAACTCACATTTGAGGAGAACATAGTCATCATAACCCATAATCCTATAACCTCCTACTCTACCCCGGAAGTTGGTGACATGATGCTCTCTCTTGGCCTCCAGGGTTTGCCAGGCCCCAAAGACTTCCCCTGCTATACTGTGGGCTGGGATCTTGGCAGGTGGAATCCTGGGTATCTATATGAGTGACAACTAAGAGGTAGCCCTGCCCAACTGAGCCACTGTTTCTTGAGACTGGGCTGATGACCAGGTAACTGGGCACTACCAAAGACGCCAGTGCACACTGAGGTGGGTGGATGCTGAGTACTTTGCATGGTCCCAGACAGTTAAGCACCAATGGCAATCTCAGAGCCTCTGCTCTGAGGGCCATCTCTGTAACTCCCTGTTCGATCCTCACCTCTGGCAGATATTCAGCAAACACTTCACACTACTTTCTTGCCTGGCACACAACACTCTTTATGGGATAGGATTGACGCTTCTCCTTCTAAACAAATTAAAATGTCCTTAATTCCCTAAGACCCAAACTCACAGGCCTGCCTATAGCAGGTGCCCCCTGAACACACAGTGGGCTGGGTTCTGGGAGAATCAGCTTGACTAGAATCCTTTGAAAGATGGGGCTTCTGAGCATAGACGTGGGGGATTACTTTGATTAAGTTCACTGAGGGGAAAGACACACCCATTTCGGGAGCCACCATTCCCTGGAATCTTGAACTAGGATTGGGGAAAGTGAGCCAAGCACAGCATGTGTGCATTTATCCCTCTCTGCTTCTGGCTGCAGATGTGATGTGACCAGCTGCTTCCGGCTCCTGCTGCTTTGACCTCCCCCTGCCAGGATGGACTGCATAATAAGAAAAAAAATCTTTCTCCTGTAAGTTGTTTTTGCCAGAGAACTTATCCCAGCATCAGGAAAGAAGACTAAGCAGTGGCCAAGAAGATTCTAAGCCCATGAGTTACATTCAATTTACATAGCAGAATGGAGGCAAATCCTGAAGAAGAGTGTGACGCCAGAGATATAGAACTACAACCACACTCCACAGCCACTCTTCTGTCTCCACACACACCAGCTCAAGGGACAGCCTTTCCCAGAACCCCATCTGGAGCAATGAAGAGTCCACACCTTTCTGCAAGAAGCTATTTTTTTCTGGTTGTTTCTGCTTCATTAGCATTGGGAAAAATGACACAATATTGTTCAGGGAACAAAGGACATTGGCGTGAGGACAGTGGGGAGAGAGGGAGAGAAAGATGGCTGGACAGTGGCTACATCAGAAGTAGCTGTGTGCTGTGGAGCCAGCAGAGGCCCTGGGAACAGGCGCTGCCCTTGCTGGATTCCTCTGCTCATAGACACACGTGGGCTCAGGCAGGGTCTTTGTAGCAGCTCACAGAATAACAGGAATTGCCTTGGTTGGGGAGGGAGGTGTTGAATCTCCCCCAAGAAGCTTCTTTTCTGCCTCTTCCTTATCCTAAAAATAAAACAGAGGGAAGAAGTCAATGAATAGAAGAAAAGCATGAAGTTTAGCTTCATTGATGGATGGTGAAAAACATGAGGACAAGGTTAGTATCAGCACTTGAAAGCAGCAGAGGAAAGGAGGGGCAGGAAACAACAGAGGGAAGTACGTGCAGCAAGAAGGACCAGGAGGCAGAGTCAGGGGAGCGAGATATGAACGTGGAGAGAGTGGGAAACAAGGGCAAAGCAAGGCATGGAGAGGCAGAAGTCAGACAGGACATGAGGGAGGGTCACTGTCCCCAGATAGTGAAGGACGAGTGAGGACCAGGGACTTCTGAGATGGGTGCTCATCTCTGTTTTCAATGCCCAGACCCCTGCTGTCCAGCAAGCCTCTTCCTGAGCACTCACCAGGGCCCGGGAGCTCCGGCCACACATACTTTGGAGACTCAGTCCCAGGGAAGCCAAAGCCATGACGATCTTCAGGATACAGACAACTGTGAGCATGATGTAAAATGCTAGGAACAAGTTCTGGAGGCAAAGGAGGAAGAGACCCAGTCAAGAGTCAGCTCCTCTGATTCACATGGCCACACTCAGTCCAGACCCTGTCTGCCACCAAGGCAGGTGGTGTCTGCTGGAGATGATATAGCCACCACTTCTCACCCACTTGCTTGACTGGTGAAAATGGCATTCATGCCAAAGATGGCTCTTCACTGACTCTGTAGCTTTTATTCCTGCCTCTTGACAACCTTACCGTAACTCCCTACCTAAGACCTGATTGCTATACTGAGAAGACAGAGGCACATGAAGAAGCTGCTATAGGCTCTCAGCCCTGAAAGCCCAGCGAGCTCCCAGCCAAGAGCCACACCATCTGCCAGCTGGGTACACGCGTGCCTAGGTGTGAATGCCCAGCTCCAGTGAGGCCTTGAATGACCACACCCACTGTCTCTGCCTGCAGCTACATAGGAAAACCCAAGGGTGAACAGTCTGTCCAAACCCAGCCAAGCCCAGAGAAGTGTGAGAATTATGAGTAAGGGGTGTTAAAGCCACAGTATTTGGGAGTGACTTCTTATACATCAGTAAGTAGATAACCAGAATGACCACTCATTAGAGAAGTCAGAGGGGTGACCTACTGTCTGTTCCCCTACCACCTCCGATTCGGGGAATCGTTATGTACGAAGGTCTGAAAATGCCTTCAGCTTGAACGACAGCTTCCTAACCAAAGGACTAGGGTGAGGACCAAGCTCACAGAGCCTTCATCCCTGCCAGGGCTCCAAACCCTAAGAGCTAGGGTGGTGCTGTGTCCCAGGAAAACAGTTCCTCCGTTCTCACCATCATCATGCTCAGGTACTCTCGGCACCTCTCTCTCCTCCAGCTCGTGTTGTCAGAGAATGGCACTAGCCCATCCCCACTGTCCGTGCTCGTCTGTACGGGGTCACACGTGGAACTGATCCTGTAACGGCAGGCACCGCTCGTTTGCCAGGTTAAGCTGTTCACACTCAGGACCGTCGCAGCCACAGCTGTCGCAGTGCAAGCCAGGATAAGCAGGCAGGATATGTGGCCCTGGAGGAGAGAGGGTCAGAAGGAGATTCCGCTGCCAGTGGCAGAGTCATGAATTGCAGCCTCAGGGGTACCCATCTTCCCCTGCTGCTATGACAGGAAGTCCCTCCTCCTGTCGCTATGACAGGAAGCCCTTCCCAACCCCCCAGGAAAGACTCGTTTTATTGGCAATTAGGGACAAGCGGTAGAATAGGGCTAAAATGTTCACCATTGACTATGGAGGGTGAAGATGGGCGGGGTTGATAAAGAAGAAACCCAAGACTCACAGTTAGTTTTCCACGTTGCTTTTCGTTGACAATGATACCAGTTCCGGCTACAACTGCCTGGAAAGAGAAGACACCAGAAAATAAAAATAAAAAATAAATAAATAAATAAATAAATAAATAAATAAATAAAAAAAATGGTCTCTAGTTTACTCTCCTGGCTAGGTTTTCCATTGCCCTTCCACCAACAACTCCCAGGACAGCTCAATTGAAGCAGGGTTCATTGACAAGCAAGCCAAAACAGGACATGGGCAGACACTTATCACCAATGTCCTGCCTTTAAAACAAAACCAAAAAAAACAAAAAACTAGGCTTCAGAAGGTTTCCTCCAGTCCTAAGGCAACTGTTTCCTATTTGCCTCCACTGAACTCCTTGGCAACTCCATACTTACCACAGACCCTGACCAGAAGGCATATCCAAAGGTATGCGGCTCAGTCTCAGGCCCAAAGTAGATACACACTCCGAGAACACAGCTCACAAGCCCCAGCAATATCTGGGTCACCTGCAAGACAGAAGGGAAAAAAAATCAACTCCCTTCACACCCCAGTGATAACTGTACAGCTCCAAGCCAGGGGTGGGCTAAACCTCTGCTTTGGCCTCCCTGCAGCTCTGATTCTGGAAGGTTCTGTGCTAACATCCATTGAGCCACAATGGTCAGCTTTTTTCTGCCTCCCCCTCAGGCTCTTTCATCACCTTTTCCTAACACCAGCACTTTATGCCAGTTCTTCCCATTTCCATCCCGTTCTCCCTCAGGCCTATCATCCCAACAAATCCTGCTCCCGACCTCAGCATCTCACTCGACCCTAATGCCTCATTTACAAACATGACGTGGACGGCTCTGTGGCACACAGATGTGGGAATGAAGACTGGAAATGAGCATAAAGAGAAAGACATGAGCCCTCGGATGCAATCCCCAGGGCCAGATAAGACTGGATGGGGCAATCCATACCTATAAGTAGAGGCAGAAAGTTCAGAAGTTCAAAACCATCCTTGACTACATAGCTAATTTGAGGTCATCCTAGACTACATGAGACCCTGTCTCAGAAAAATAAAAAAGATGTACCAGTGAGACCACATTTTGGAAAGAGGTATGATCCGGTCAGAATGGGCAAATGACACACCTACCAGCAGAACTGCATTCCCACCTGGATTCGGACCCCTCAACCAGTCCCCAAATTCAGCCTTCCCAGATAGTCCCCAGTCCCACAACCCCAGAAGACTTCCACCAACCAGACCCAGGCCACACCAGCCAGAACAGGTGAGTGACCTGCCTAGCAACAGAACTGTACCCCTCCTTGGACTCAGTCTGTAGAGACCCTGCTCCAGGCTAATGCCATCCCAGTTCATCCCTGCTGCTGCTGCTGAGTCCTCAATCCCCACCCCAGTGGGCTTCCACCACTGAGGCACAGACCACACCAGCCAATGCAGGTCCAAGTCACACAAGCCAGAACAAAACTTCAGGGTACTCCATATACCCAGACAGAGTCTCCACCAGTTGGAAGAATAGATGCCATAGGCCCACATACCATCTGCCCTATCTGAAAGAACAGCCCAGAAGCTCTATCAGAAGTCAGGCAGGTACCCTAGGTACCCCAGAAGAAAACACAGGCTCTACTTGAGATCAGGCAAGATCCAGAGATCTAAGAAGACTTCTATAGGAGGCCAGATCAGAATAAGGGACTCAAGGACCCCAAAATCCCAGTGAAAACATCCTACTGGACCCGAAGACTCATCAGTCACCAGAATCCTTGGTACAAGGAGCAAGGAACAAAACACCCATCCAACAAAGACAAACACAGGAATCAATACCTACACCTATAATCACTCCAAATCCAGATGCCTAAATGCCAGTGTAAGAACGGAATCAATAGCAGAAAAGGCAACATGGCACCACCAAAGCCCAGCTATCCAATGACAGTAAGACCTAAACAATCCAACACAGATGAAACACAAGAAAATGACCTTAAAAAATACCTTTATGGGGGAAATAGAGGTTCTTTAAAGAGGAACTGAGAAAAACCCTCAAAGAAATGGAAGGAAAGATAACCAAGGAAATGAATAAATATCTTAAAGAATGCCAAGAAAACCAAGAAAAAGCAAACAGCTGGCAGAAACAAAACTGTTCAAAATCTAAAAATGGAAATAGAATTTAAAAAAAACACAAACTGGAAAACTTGGGTAAGCAAACAGGAACTACAGATGCAAGCATCACCAACAAAATACAAGAGATGGAAGAGAGAACCTCAGGCATTGAAGGTGCCATAGAGAAAATAAATTCATTGGTCAAATGTTAAATCTAAAACTTCCTAACACAAAGCACACAGAACAGCCGAGCGTTGGTGAAGCACGCCTTTAATCCCAGCGCTCGGGAGACAGAGGCAGGTGGACCTTTGTGAGTTCGAGGCCAGCCTAGTCTACAAGAGCTAGTTCCAGGACAGGCTCTAAAGTTACACAGAGAAACCCTGTCTCGAAAAAACAAACAAACCAACCAAAACTAAAGCACCCAGGAAACCTGGAACACCATGAAAGACCAAAGCAAAGAACAATAGGAATAGAAGGGGAGAAATTGCTGCTCAAAGACCCAGAAAATATTTTCAACAAACTCATAGAAGAAAATTTTCCCAACCTAAAGAAGGACATATCTATAAAAAAAATATAAGAAGCTTACAGAACACCACATAGAATGGACCAGAAAAAAAAGTCCCCTCACCATATAACAATCAAAACACTAAACATACAGAAAGAGAAAGACTAAGGAAAAAGGCCAAGTAACAAATAATGGTAGACCAATCATGGAGAAAGACCAATCTTTCTCTATGAAGACTCCCAATGCCACACCTGAACAGATCCCTTGCAGACTTTGCTGTAGAATATTATTTTAAGATGTGTTACCCTTGTTTATGCTGTGAAATATTTGCTTAATGATGCAAAAATATGTTGCATTCCTCTATGTTGCATTTGTTTAGCTCTGTGAATCTTGTTACTTTGCCTGTCTAAAACATCTGATTGGTCTAAGAAAGAATTGAATGGCCAGTAGTAAGACAGGAGAAAGGATAGGTGGGGCTGACAGGCAGAGAGAATAAATAGAAGGAGAAAAAAAAAGAAAGGAAAAGAGAACAAGGAGCAAGAAAAAAAGGGACCAGCCACCCAGCCAGCCACGGAGTAAGAGTGAAAGGAAGATTACAGAAGTAAGAAATGTAAAAAGCTCAGAGGCAAAAGGTAGGGGGTAATATAAGATCAAGAAAAGCTGGCAAGTCTTCGGAGTGGTAGAGCAAGGTCATGAAGGAAGAGGATTGTGGTGGTGCGGCCATTATCTCCGCTCTGTCCACCCCTGCGCCCCTCGCTGAGCTTCCCGCCGCACCATGTTGGGCCAAAGTGTCCGGAGGTTCATGACCTCCGTGGTCCGTTGCAGCCACTACGAGGAGGGCCCGGGAAAGAATTTGCCATTTTCCGTGGAAAACAAGTGGTGGTTACTGGCGATGATGACTGTGTACTTTGGATCTGGATTTGCTGCTCCTTTCTTCATAGTGAGGCACCAGCTTATTAAGAAATGAGAGTATTTAATTCAACCCTTTAACAGAATGAAGATTGTTTAGTAGAGTGATCTGAAAACTGGATTAAACTCTTGAACTCTTATTACTAAATAAAATTGTAAATAAATATATGACGTAAAAAAAAAAGAAAAGAAAAGCTGGCAAGAAATAAGTCAAGTGAAGACCAGGCATTTATAAGAAAGAATAAAACTCCATGTGTGATTTTGGGGGGAGCTAGTGGTGCCCCTCAAATAAACCACAAGTCTAAAACAACCAACTACAAGATTCTCAGAGACCATGGATGCCAACCCAGACTACTACACCCAGCAAAACTTTCAATCACCAAAGATGGAGAAAACAAGGTATTTCATAAAAATGTCAAATTTAATCAACATCTATCCACAAACCCAGCTCTACAGAAGATATTAGAAGGAAAACTCCAGCCCAAAGAATTTAGCTACACCCACAAAAACACAGGCAATAGATAATCCCACACAGGAGGGAAACATGTGCATACACACAAGCATGAAAGCAAGCACATACCACCACCACTACCACCACCAGCAACAAACAACAGGAATTAACAATCACTGGTAATTAGTATCCCTCAATATCAATCGGCTCAATTCACCAATAAAAATTGCAGGCTAACAGAATGGATACAAAAACAGAACCCATCCTTCTGTTGCATACAAGAAAAACACCTCAACATCAAAGGCAGACATTACTTCAGAGTAAAGGATTATAAAAAGATTTTACAATCAAATGGACCAAAGAAGCAAGCTAGTGTAGTAATTCAAATAGCTAACAAAATAGACTTGAAATTAGAATTAATTAAAAGAGATAGAGAAGGACATTATATATTTATCAAAGGAAAAAATCCACCAAGATGATGCCTCAAATCTAAACATCTATGCCCCAAATACAAGAGCACCTACATTTGTAAAAGAAACATTACTAAAGCTAAAATCACACATTGAACCCACTCATTAATGATGGAGGACCTCAACACCCCACTCTCACCAATGGACGGGTCATTTCAACAGAAATTAAACAGAAAATATTGGAACTCACAGATGTTATGACTCAAATGGGCCTAACAGATATCTTCAGGATGTTTCATCCAAATGCCAAAGAATATACCTTCTTCTCAGCACCTCATGGAACCTTCTCCAAAACTGACCACATACTCAGTCCCAAAGCAAGTCTTAACAAATACAAAACAGTTAAACTAGCCCCCTGTTTCCTATCAGATCAAAGATGGAGTTGAATAACAACACAAACCACAAAAGCCTATAAACTCATGGAATCAACTCTCATCTGAATTATCACTGGGTCAAGGAAGAAATAAAGAAAGAAATTGAAGACTTCCTAGAATTCAATGAAGATGAATCCACACCATACCCAAACTTATGGCACATAATGAAAGTGACGCTAAGAGGAAATGTTCTTACACTAAATGACTTCTTAAAGAATTTAGAGAAATCTCACACTAGTGACTCACACAGCACATCTGAAAGATCTAGAACAAAAAGAAGCAAACTCACCCAGGAGGAATATAATCAAACAGAGGGTAGAAATCAATAAAATAGAAACAAAGAGAAAAACACAATGAATCAATGAAACAAAGATTTGGTTCTTTGAGAAAATTAACAAGGTAGACAAACTCTTACCCAAACTAAAAGGGGCAGAAAGAACATCCAAATTAACATAATCTAACTGAAAAGGGGACATAATAGACACTGAAGAAATCCAGACAATAATTAGATCATACTTTAAAAACCTGTACTCTACAAAATTGGAAAATCTAAAAGAAATAAACAATTTTCTTGATAGATACCATATACCAAAATTAAACCAAGATCAGATAAACAATTTAAAGAGATCTAAAACCCCTAAGTAAATTGAAGCAGTAGTTAAAAGTCCCCCAGCCAAGAAAAGTCCAAGGCCAGATGGTTTTAGTGCAGAATTCTACCAGAATTTTAAAGAAAAGTTAATACCAGCACTTGTTAAACTATTCCACAACATAGAAACAGAAGGAACATTGTCAAATTCTTTTTATGAGGCCACAGTTACCCTGATACTCAAACCACACAAAGACCCAACCAATAAAGAACGAGAATTACAGACTATTTCCCCCCATGAACATGCAAAAATACTCAATAAAATACTGGCAAACTGGATCCAAGAACATAACAAAAAGGTCAACCATCATGATCAAGTGGACTTCATCCCAGAGATGCATGGATGATGGTTCAACATACAAAAATCTGTCAATATAATCCACAATACAAACAAACTGAAAGGAAAAAAAAACACATGATTATCTCATTAGATGCTGAAAAGGCCTGTGACAAAATCCAACAGTCCTTCATGGTAAAAGTCTTAGAGAGATCATGGATACAAGGAACATACCTAAATATAATCAACAACAAGTTGAGAGTCAACATCAAATTAAATGGAGAGAAACTCAAAGAAATTCCACTAAAATCAGCAACAGGACAAGGCTGCCAACTCTCTCTATATCTATTCAATGTAGCACTCAAAGTTCTAGTTAGAGCAATAAGACAACAGAAGGAAATCAAGGGATACAAATTGGAAAAGAAGAAGTCGAAGTATCACTATTTGCAGCTGACATGATAGTGTACATAAGCAACCCAAAAATTCTACCAGGAACTTCTACAGCTGATAAATACTTTTATTGAAGTAGCTAAATACAGGATTAACTGAAAAAAAAAGCAGTAGCCCTCTTATATACAAATGATAAAACAGCCAAGAAAAAAGATCAGGAAAACAACACCCTTCAGAGTAGCCATAAATAATATAAAATATCTTGGGGTAACTCTGACCAAGCAAGTGAAAGACTTGTATGACAAGAACTTCAAATCTTTGAAGAAAGAAATTGGAGAAGATTTCAAAAAATGGAAATATCCATCATGCTCATGGATTGGTAGGATTAACATAGTAAAAATGGCCATTTTACCAAAAGCAATCTACAGATTCAATGCAATTCCCATAAAAATTTCAACACAATTTTTTACAGATCTTGAAAGAACAATATTCAACTTTATATGGAAAAATAAAAATTCATGATTGCTAAAACTGTCCTCTACAACAAAAGAACTGAGAGGTATCATCATCTCTGATCTCAAACTCAACTAAAAAGCAATATAATAATATTTAAAAATAGTGATTTTTTTAAAAAGCATGTAATTAGCATAAAAAAGACAGATGGATCAATGGAATCAAATAGAAGACCCAGACACAAATCTACACACTTATGGACACTTAATTTTTCGATTAAAAAAAGCCAAAACTATAAAATGGAGAAAAGAAAGCATCTTCAACAAATGTTGCTGGCACAACTGAATGTTGTCATGTAGAAGAATGCAAATAGATCCATATCTATCATCTTTACAAAACTCAAGTCCAAGTGGATCAAAGATTTAAACATAAGTCCAGTTACACTGAACCTAAGAGAAAAGAAAGTGGGGATAGCCTTGAATACCTTTGAACAGGAGGCAGCTTCCTGAATAGAACACCAATACCACAGACCCTAAGATTAACAATTAAGAACTGGGACCTCATGAAACTGAAAAGTTTCTGTAAGGCAAAGGACACTGTCAATAAGACAAAACAGCAGCCTAGAGAATGTAAAAAAAAAAATCTTCACAAACCCCCCATCTGACAGAGGGCTGATCTCTAAAATATATAAAGAACTCTAGAAACTAGACATCAAAAACCTAAACAACCCAATTTTAAAATGAGATGCTGACTTGAACAGATTGAAACAGGAGACTGCTTCTTAAATAGAACCCCAGCAGCACAGACACTGAGAGAAACAATTAATAAATGAGACCTCCTGAAACTGAAAAGCTTCTATAAAGCAAAGGACATGATCAACAAGACAAAATGACAGCCTACAGAATGGGAAAAGATCTTTACTAACCCCATATTAGACAGAGATCTGATCTCCAAAATATATAAAGAGCTCAATAAGTTGGTCATCAAAACAACAAATAATCCAAAAAAAAAATGGAGTACAGACCTAAACAGAGAACTCTCAACAAAGGAATCTTAAATGGCTGAAAGATACTTAAGGAAATGTTCAACATCCTTAGCCATCAGAGAAATACAAATCAAAACAACTCTGAGATTCCATCTTACACCTGTAAGAATGGCCAAGATCAAAAACAGACAACTTATGCTGCATTGCTGGTGGGAGTGCAAGCTGGTACAGCCCCTTTGGATATCAGTATAGCAATTTCTCAGAAAATTAGAAAAAACCTTTTTTAAGACCCAGCAATACCACTTTTGGGCATATATCTCCAAGGGATGCTCAATCATACCACAAGGACATGTGCTCAACTATGTTCACAGCAGCATTGTTTGTCATAGCCAGAACCTGGAAACAACCTAAATGCCCCTCAACCAAAGAATGGATAAGGAAAATGTGGTGCATTTACACAATAGAGTACTACCCAATAGAAAAAATGGCATCTTGAAATTTTCAGGCAAATGGATGGAGCTAGAAAACATCATTTTGAGTGAGGTAACCCAGACACAGAAAGACAATTATCACATGTACTCACACATAGGTGGTTTTTAAACATAAAGCAAAGAAAATCAGCCTACAAATCACAATTCCAGAGAACCTAGACAACAATGAGGACCCTAAGAGAGACATACATGGATCTAATCTACATGGGAAGTAGAAAAAGACAAGATCTCCTGAGTAAATTGGGAGCATGGGGACCATGGGGACCATGGGAGAGGGTTGAAGGGGAGGGAAGAAGGTAGGGAGTAGAGAAAAATGTATAGCTCAATAAAATCAATAAAGAGAGGTCCATACTAAAAATAAAAATAAAAATGAAGTACTGACCTAAACAGAGAATTTTCAACAGAAGAATCTCAAATGGCAGAGAAATTTTTTAAAGATATGTTTATCATCCTTAGCCATCAGGAAAATACAAATCAAAACAACTCTGAGACTCCATCTTACACCTATCAGAATGGCTAAGAATAAAAATACAAATGACAGCTTATGCTGGAGAGGATGTGGAACAAGGAGAAGACTCCTCCATTGCTGCTGGGAGCATAAACTTGTACAGTCACTTTGGCAATCAATATGTCTCAGAAGATTGGGAACCAATCTACCTCCAGAACCAGCAATACCACTCTTCAGCATATCCCCAAAATATGCTCAAACATACCACAAGGACGTTTGCTCAACTATGTTCATAGCAGTTTTGTTTGTTAATAGCCAGAACTGTAGTCGAAGACTGTTCTTTTGTTTCACAGCCATTTTGACCCGAATAATCACACAGAAACTATATTAATTACAACACTGTTGGGATTATTAGCTCAGATTTTTTATTAACTAACTCTTACATCTTAAATTAACCCATTTCTATTAATCTGTGTATTGTCACGAGGCTGTGGCTTACTAGAAAGGTTCCAGCAGCAGCATCTTTCTCCTTCAGCGGCTACATGGCATCTCCTTGACTCCGCCTACTCCCTCTCTATATCTCTGTTAAGATTTCCTGCCTGGCTTTGCTCTGCTAAGCCATTAGCCAAAACAGCTTTATTCACTAACCAATGGCAATAAAATAGTCACAGCATATGGAGGGGAATCCCACATTACAGAACCTGGAAACAACCTAGATACCCCTCAACCAAAGAATGGATAAATAAAATGTGATACATTTAAACAATGGAGTATTCCTCAGCTGTTAAAAATAAAGACATCAGGAAATTTGACGGCAAATGGAGAGAACAAAAAAAAAAATCATCCTGAGTGAGGTAGCCCAGACCCACAAAGACAAACATGGTATGTACTCACTCATAAATAGATCGTAACTTAAAGTAAAGAATAACCAAGCTACCATCCACAGGCTCAGAGAGGTTGGGTAACAAGGATAATCTCCTTGGGAAGGAGAAATAGAGATCTCTTGGTTGAACTTGGGTTGGGTGGGCATGGGAATTTAAGGGACTGGGTTGGGAGGTGGGTGGAGGGGAACAGTGCTGAGAGACACAACAGGAAAGGGGGGCTTTATGGGGAAGTCTTATGAAAGAGAAACTTCCATGAGTCTACAAGGATGGCCCCAGCGAAGACTCCTGGCAGCAGTGGATGTACAGCCTAAACTGGCCATCCCTGTGATCACATTGATGGCTGCCCCAGAGAGCATTCATCCAGTGACTGATGGAGGTAGATTCAGAGACCCACAGCCAAGACCTTTCTGAGCAATTATAGAGAAAGGGTGGACGGGGTGGGGGGGGCGAGGGGAGGTGGAGGAGGGAGTAGGAGGAGATGAGGGAGAGGAGGCTATAGTTGGGATGTAAAATTAATTAATTAATTAAAAATATGTATGGTTTTGAAATAACACCAAAAAAGAAAGGGAGGGAGGGAGGGAGGGAGGGAGGAAGGTAGGAAGGAAGGAAGGAAGGAAGGAAGGAAGGAAGGAAGGAAGGAAGGCAGGCAGGCAGGCAGGCAGGCAGGCAGGCAGGCTACAGAGAGCCTGTAATGAGGGACATGCCCCAGTCTTTCAAGCTGAAATTCTTTAAGGAATTATCCCAGCTAATGACTAAGCAAGGTGGCGTGTGAAGGACCATTTCCTTGTACTGTGGAGCTTTCCCAACAGGCTGTACCACTGTGTGATGATCCCTGCTGTCTAATCCCATCCTAGCCTTTTCTTCTCACCCATGTAAGCTCCAATAAACCAGAGCCAGCCCTATCCTTCTGAGTGTCTTCTTCCCAGAGAATCCAACTGCCACTGATTCCTGTGCCCCACCTTATGTCCTTCCAGCCCCTTACACTCAACTGTTATATTGTGCCAAATCCTAACTCCTATCTTCCAGGGTTCTTATCACCTCTGAACCTCCAAATGTTTCTGGCTTTATCTCTTTCTTACACCCCAAACCCATCCAAATTAGGGGGACCCTATGTAAACAATCTGGATTCCGAGCTCTCCTCACTCGAACACACAAGTGTGTTCTTGCTGCGCTCCCCCTGGCTTCGAGGCAGCCTGAGCTCAGTTGGCACTCAAAGCTCATGCACAGAAGCTGGCCCGAACTCCTGTCACTCAAGGCTAATAGCAAAATGGCTCCTTATCATCCCAGAATCTCTCTTCCCTCTTCAGTGACATCCCTTTCCCAGGGAAGTCCTTTCCTTTTCACCCTTCAGCTCCCTGACCACGCCCATCCCTGCTCCACTCAGGGCCTTGCTCAGTTCCTGGGGGTGGGGGCACTCTGTGCTTATGTCACTAGATCTAACTAGTCATGTTGAGCTCTTTTAGGTGACTCAAGGGTCCTTTCCGCCTCTCCCTGGGAGGCTGGTTCATCTTGACTTGCACCTGCAGCCTTCAGGCCCCCCGAACTCCAGGAAGCAACCAAATTCAGCCCTGAAATTCCTCTTTTGTCACCCAGCCTCTGGTTGACACAGCCCTCTCAGCCCTCCTTTCTATGAAAATCCCTGCAGAGAAATGTCCAAAATCTCTCCCCAGATATGAAGGGGCGAATGGACTCCTGCGTTCTTCCCTGAGGAGTCAAGCTGCTTTCCTTTACCCTCTGTGCCACCTCATGAACCCGCCTACCACCCAACTCTCACCCCTAGAGCCAGCAGCCCATGGTGGATGCTGGCCTTGGAGGGCCCTGTGTCCTGAGGGTGGGAGAGAGACTTCTTCACGGAGCCCATGGCTCTCAGCAGCTGCTCCAGAGCCGAGTGGTGGTGGATGTGGATGTTGACTTGAGGGGACGTGGGCAGTGCGGAGGCCACTTCAGCTCCATTCACCGTCACCGTGGTTTGAGCCATCTTTCCTGGTGGGGAAATAGACAGAAATGGATGAAGTAGGGGAGCTAGGAAAGATAAGTGGAGTGATGGGCGGATCAAGGTCAAGAAGATGCCCCAAGCGCAGATGCCAATGTCACTGTGGCCCTTGTTTGAGAGTCAAAGCACTTCTAGAGCCTTTCACCATGCGCAGTCCTGGGCTGCTTTCCCGAAGGGTTAATGGAATGTTATTGTCAGAATGCAGGGCTCCTCACACACCATTCCCTGCTTGGTCTTGGCTGGTGGTGCTGTGGGGACTGGTCGGAAGATGTCAGTCAGTCAACAGGACTGTGCCTTTGAAGAGCATCTAAGCCCCCCACCCCAAATTCACTTCCTCCTCTCCTTTCCCTCCTCCCTCTCCCCACCTCTTCCTCATTCTCCTACTTCTTTCTGACCACAATGAGGTAAGCAGCCTCTACTACAAACTCCCACTGCCCTGATATTCTTCCTTGCCTTGGGCCTCAGTTCAAAATGTCTGCCACAGTATGCCACCAAAGAAACCTATAAATTTACCTTTCTTCAAGTCGTTTCACTCGGATGTTTATCACAGTAACATAAGGCTGCCTAACACAGCTTGACTTGGGTCTAAGAGGGACGAAAAGGAGTCTGAGTTCACACACACACACATGCATGTGCATACACATGCACGCACACACAAATGCATGCACACACATATGCAATACTCATTAAAAAGTTCAAAAGAGGGCTGAGGATGTAGCTAAGTGGATAGGAAATTGCTTTATACGTATGAGGACCAGCCTTGAGATTCTAGAACCCATGAAAAAGCTGAGCAGGCGTGATGGCTTCCTGTGACCCCAGCTCTTGGGAGGTAGAGACAGGATTCCCAGGGCAAGCTGGCCCGCTAAGCTCTGCACTTAAGTGAGAGAACCCACCTCAATGAAGTGGAGATGAATGAAGGAAAACATGCAATGTCAACTTTGGGCCTCCACATGCATGATCTCACACGTGTGTGTGTGCACCTTCCCATATACATTTGTGCCCACACGCATACCAACACACATGCACACCCACACTATACAAAAGTACACAAAAGTGCAAATGATAAAAGAAAAGAATATAGTTTTAAAATCCCTCTTTTTATTTCTTCCCAGTTGCCAAGTTGCCTTCCAGATAAGAACTAACGTGGCCAGTTTCTTCAGAGCCTCCAGTGCCATGTTTTGTACACAGGGGTGTGTAAAGTAGTCCTTCTCGTCCTTCCTCACAAATGGCCACTTACCATACACGGCCCTGTGCAACATGGTGCTGATGTGCTCACATAGTTTAGGATCATCCTACATCAGTCCATCAAATGCTTCCATTTGTATGACTGCCTAATACTTCAGTGTGTGTGTGTGGTGTGTGTGTGTGCGCGCGCGCGCGTGTGCGCGTGCACGTGCGCACACACACATGTGAATATTTGGATACTCTCCTATTGATAGACACTCAGGATATTTCCAATCCCTTTGCATCATGACCAGGATGGAATAATGTATTTCTAGTGGCTGTTGTCAGTCACCCTCCATGGAAGTTGTAGCAATGACCATATATATACGAGTGCCATCCAGTTCTCCCCCTTCATGTGCTGGCAATTTCTGCTTCCTTCATTTTACATAGGAGAAATTGCATTCTCTTATATGTTTTAATTTAATACAATAAATTGTTCAATTTTTCATTGCTTTTCTAGAATTTGATGATATTTATCTCTATGAAAGCACAGCTGTAATCAAGATGTGCATTGCAAAAGTTCCCTCCAGGTGTGGTGGCACACACCTTCAATCCCAAACTCAGGAGGTAGAGGAAGTGGATTTCTGTGAGTTGGAGGATAGCCTAGTGTACATAGCAAGTTCCAGGCCAGCCAAGGATACACAATGAGATCTTACCTCAAAAAATAAAAATAAAATTTCCCCAATACTCTCCCCCCCCCCCATAAATCACCTTGTACAGGTTTTCCACACTGGTTTCTATCATTGTTTTTGGTGTTCTTTCATAATGTGCTTAGCTGTCTTTTTGTTTAAGGGCATTTTTTATTCCTTCTTTTGTAAGATCTTCATTTTCATACTTCCTGATTTTTTCATTAAAGTTCTTTGTATATTTGAAGATTTACCAACGGCAATGTGCATTCACACTCACATCCACATGGACAGGTATGAACTCGATTTAAGAAGAAACGCTGATCTCTGGATCTACGTCATAATCCCCAGGTGTGAGGCAAAGGGAGGTAGTATTAGCCTCTGAAGAACAGTTTCTACTGTGCTATGTGTCACCTTTCTCCCTCTGACTAAAAACATTGCCCTGAGTTTCCATAGGGCCTCAGGTCCACAAGGTCTTCATATTCTGCCTACTTGAATGTCCGATGGCCTCCTTACTACTGCTACCCTTCTAACCAGCACAGTTAAACATATCCTGCCTGCTTCCCGGCTCTCTCCTGTTACTGGTTCAGAAATGCCATTTCCATTTTAGCCCCTCTGGTCAATTGCTTAGATCCAAAAGAAATCTGCCCAGGAGACTCTACTAAGCAATCTGGTGAAGCATCCTTTCCGATATCGCTAACTGCTCCAGTCTTACCCGTTCACATCCATTTGTATTCGCCCCACACCTTGGAGCGCATTTCACCTGCACTTACCTGGGCACCTCGGAGGTGAAAGGATGGAGTCTGACAACTCTTTAGGAGGGAGGAGGAGGCTTTGGACTTCTTCACAGAAACACAAGTGAAGGCTCCAGGGTCTCACCTTTCCTTGAGGTTCCAGGAGTCAGGAATGAAATCTTAGCTGTGTCTGTATGCTGACGCCCTCCAGGTCCCCAACAGCACCACTACCCTGGCCACTCCAAAACCTTGTATGCTCACTGCTGCTGCCACTACTCCAGTGACTCCCTGATATTCCTCCTCCCAGTGCCCAGGAATAGAGAAAAGAAACACCATGTCTTCACTCCACAGCGGTCCCACCTCTGCTTAGCCTCAAGGCTTCACTCTCTCAGAGTGCAGGGGTGAGGCTGTGGTAATTGTGGAAGGCAAAGCCAGGCCCTGAGCCTCCCTACCCCACCCCCCCACCCCTAGCCTCAGCTGTTTCCAGAGTCACAAGCTCTGTCTGACATCTCCCTCCCTCCCTGGACTCCCACAGGAAAGGAGCCAAGAAAGGAGAAGCAGCATCCTGGGCTCGGGTGGAGACTAAAGAGTTGTCTTGGAGACTCCTCCAGAGAAGGGTCTCTGTGCTCCGAGAGGGGCTACCCTGGGGCTGTGAAGGGCCCTGACTCACCTGCTATCCTCTGAGAGAGGTGGGGCTGGAGCAGAGAGGTCTGGGAGGAGCTGACTTGGAGCTAATGACCCCACACAGTAGAGGAGCTGGGGGAGAGCAGGAAGAAGGCATGGAGGGATGGGGGCCTGACCAGAGTCTCTTGGTTTCCCAGCAAGTAGCTAACATGAAGGGGCCCCACTTGGGGGGGTTCCATTTGGAGTAGATGATCAGGCCTACTGCAGCAGGGATTCAGGTGGCACAGGAACACACACACACCCCAGGGAGCACAGGTCCCCAGTCGCTTAGAAAGCTGGAGCCCAGATAGGACTGGAACAGAGGGAACTATCAAAGATTCCACGAGATTGATGGGTGCCAGCCCCAACTCAGTGCCTACCTCACCACCTGCCCCAGCTCCCCTGTGCCCAATGAAGAACTGAAAGCCCTGCTGGAAGGCCCTAAAGGGCCCCCTAGTCCCAGCTGCCTGCCAGGAAGTGCTAAAGTCTGGTCATCCTCCCTCCCCTTCTGGCTCCCACCCAATTTCTTCCTCCTCCCCAGGCTGAGGTTCTCAACTACAGCCAGCTCCTCCCTGTGTCCCCCGGCCTTCCATGCTGCATACTCCCCTGGACCCAGAGGAAAGCAGGTAAGACTGCCCATCCTGTCCCATCCTGAGCCGTGCTGCACAAACCCCTTTCCCAGTACACCAGCTCCCGTAGAGCTTGCCAGGGGAATGGGCACACTGAGATAGGCCCCCAGGAACAGGTGTGGCTTCTATCTCTGCCACTCAGTCCTGTGGGGACAGGGTCAGTCAGTGCTAAGTGCTCATCCAAAGAGACAGAGGTGAACCCCTGAACCCTTTAGGGAAGAGATATTGAAGCAGAAGCTTAATGGGTCTCTGGGGAGCACTGTTGATGAGGCTTGGGCTCCAGTCGGGAGTGGAGTGGAGAGATGAGGCAGACGGGCACTGCTTGGTCTAGACATCAGGTTCTGAAGACCTTTGTGTGGGGCGGGGGGGGGGGGACACACAAAGTAAACATGGGGTGAAGAGAGAGCCCAACAGCAGCATGCTTCCCTGGCAGGCAACTCCCCCAAAGAGACCAGGGGTACAGCTCCATAGCCAGGGAACTTCCCGACTCCAATAAGCCTGAAAACCTGCCAAATATTTCTTCCTGTTGTTCATTTTCTCCCTCACAGATGATGTCCTCAGACATGGAGACTGAAGACGTCGGTGAGGTGGCCCCTGAGGCCCCACAACCCACCCACATTGACGTACATATCACCCAGGAGTCTGTCCTGGCCAAACTCCTGCTGGCCGGATGGTCAGCTCTACAACTCCCAGTATCTGCCTCGTCCAGGGGTCTGGACAGCAGCAGGTTTCTGGTGACCTCCTGGGTGAGAGTTAGCTACATGCTTCGTGAGCTGAGGAGGACAGCCAGCCAGGCTAAGGAATGGTCCTTTTTCTTGCCTGCACACTTGCCTCTGGCCTCCCTCTCTGCCTAAGATATTGAGCTGGTTTGATCATCTTAGTAGAAATAGGTCCAAACTCAGCAATCAGTTGCAAGTTAACAGGTGGGCCCACTGCTCACGCGCTGTGTTCTCAAGTCTTCTCTCTTCCAGGTGGTGCAGATTGTGCTGGGGCTTCTGAGTGTGGTTCTGGGTGGAATCCTCTGCATCTGCCAGTATTTGGCCATGAATACCTCGGGAGCACCCTTCTGGACCGGGATCGTGGTGAGTGTGACAGCATGAAGTCTCCACGGCTGTCAGAGGGATGAAGTTCTCTTCACTTTCTTCACGCCACCACCAGTGATGTGGCGTCAAGAGTGTGTAGCCCAGCAGATCTGACGATGTAGGCCAGTTTGGTGCTTGTGTAGATGACAGGAGTGAGGAAATGGTGGCCTGTGTGGTCACAGGCCAACTCTGTCTCTTGCCCCATGCTGCTCCCAGCACACTACGGCAGTCATCGGTTAGGGCTCTAAGGGTTCACCCATCTGTGATGTCTGCCTCTAGACAGGGGAAGTGGAGCATGGCAGGCGGGGAGCATCTCCTACCTCCCTTTACTCCTCTGATGGGATCCGACATGCTGCTGTCTCTAATGGCAGCTGGTTGGGTTGGGCATGGAGGGTAGAGAACTTTCTGACAGGCACACACACTCAGAACAGCAAAAAACACACACGCATTCATTGAGAACAGAGATGAAAGGAACTGCGCTAATCCTCCCAATGGCAGGAATAGACGGATTAATTCTAGAATAGTCAAATAGGGTCAGGACCCATGTGTCCATGTTGTGCACCAGACTTCCTGTTCTTCTGCCAGAGGGGCCCAATACCAGCTAGTGCAGGTGTCTGGACCCGAGGCTGCCTAAAGTCACAGCCTACATGGACAGCTTTTCTAACAACTTGGGACTTTGATTCACAAGATCCACGGTCCTCGGAACTTTCATCAGGAATCTGGTGCGCTTTCAAAAGAAGACTGTAGGGACAGATAAGGAGGTTCACATGTGGCTTAACCACGTGCACTTAGGTGTCACTCAAACGGTGTCCCACGCCCTCACCGATGAGCTCCAGGCTCATTGCCCTGCACAGTCACTCCACCACAGACAATGCAGATAGAATGGGACAGGCCGTGTGGCTGGCACTACAGATAAGAGTCACAGGGGAAACAAGGCAGGGAATTAGTGGGCATTTGTCTTTCCTCTGCTGACTCTTCTTGTTCCTTCTCTCTCCAGGCTATGCTGGCTGGAGCCGTTGCCTTCCTTCACAAGAAACGTGGAGGTACCTGCTGGGTGAGTTTAGGACCAGGCAAGACCCACACTTGACCTCAAGGCTGTGCCAGCCCCCCTGCCCCATCACACACAAGCTGGGTAATTCTGAATCTTCAAGGTCTTCCTTTATTTCTCCCTCTCTCTAGGCCCTGTTGAGGACCCTTCTGGTACTAGCAAATTTCTGCATGGCTGTGGCTGCCATTGTTCTTGGAGCTCTTGAGTTCCACACTTACCGATACTATCACAGAGATAATGTCTGTGCAACCGACCCTTCAGATTTCTGGCCCACCCGGCCCCCCAGCACCCCATCTCCAGAGGAAACTGATAGGATAAGCCTGTGCATATTCTACGTAAGCATGCTAAAGGTAAGTGGCCATGGAGAAGGGCAGCTGCAGACACTGCGGGGAGACAAAAATGGCTGGGAAAAGGTGCCCCTCCCCCTAGTCTTGGTGATTGTTCCTAAAGATGCAGGACTGAGCCAACCAGAAACTGTTCCCACTGCTGTGGACATCACATAGGAGTACTACCAGCCACAAGTCACAAGTGACCCAGAATTGCAAGTAAGGCAAGGGTTACCAACACGTATGCTCTCCTTGAGGTTGTCACTTACTTTACAACTCAACTTCTGGGGAGAGTGGGAAACATTTCTGGTGAATTCTACGCCCTAGACCCATGATCCCTCTGTAGTCCGGAAGCTGTAGACTTGGAGATGAGGGTTAGAAAGTGACCCTTGTCTGGACAGAGAATGGGAAGGAGCAGGACCGTGGCCATCACTCCAGCACCCTTGTCTTTGTCCTGTGTTCCCAGCCCCTGCTCATAAGTCTCCAGGCAATGCTCTTGGGTGTCTGGGTGCTGCTGCTCCTGGCTTCTCTCATCCCTGTGTGTGTTTACCTCTGGAAAAGATTCTTCACAAAGGCGGTAAGTCCCTGCGCTGTGTGTTTGGGGCAGCGGCATGTTCAGATGAGTCCCAGGAAGAATCATGTCTTTCTGTCCCATTCCACAAGGTCCGTTTCCAACCACTGTTCCTATCCATAAATCATAGAAGGCCCACATCTATGCCAGGCCTATGGAGCTTTTTGTCGTAGGTCCTATGCAGTTGAGACTGGCTCTGCCTGGCTCCAGAAGTAGCTGGCCTAGAGCACAGGACCCTGCTGTCCCGTCTCTCCCTGCACTGACATCTTGCCCTGGCCTCTTCCTTAGAAAACAGATGAGAAGAAACTGCTGGCTGCAAATGTGATCTAGCCCTGCCTCTCCCTTGCTCTGGACCTCCCTCCTTCTGAAGCCTGAAAGAAGAGTCAGACAAGAGAAAAGAGACCCTACCCCACTGACAGGGCGTGGCCCCTGCCTGGCTCCGCCCAGCTTCCCGGTCGCTCACAGCAGCCCTCACTCATTTCTCTCCACCTTCACCATCTCATGTTCCTTCTCAGGCAGTGGCTTGATAATAAAGTATCACGGCATTGGCTGCAGATTCTTGCTTTGTCATTCCAGGGAGTTCTCATTGGCTGGGAGGCAGAGCAAGGTAAGGACAGTAAGCCTACGATGCGCCCGCCCCACATAGCTGCAACCTCCTACCCACGTCTAGACTCACACAACCTGAAAACAACTGACTAGGTGGGCTGGGTGCAGGAGTAGAGACTCTGCCCCCCAGATCCTGATATAAGAAGATGGGTGTCTGACAGTTGGATGGATGGCTTCTTATTTTCACTGTTGAGCAAAATCAAGACACAGACAGCATAACACCAAGATACAAACATTTCAGAAATCTCATTTATTTATTTTGGGGCTGTTTAAGATAGAGACTTACTATGTAGCCCAGGCTGAACTTGAATTCGTGATCCTCCTGTCTCCATCTCCTGAGTACTGGGATCACAGATGTGTACTGCCATCCTGGCTCTGAAAACTTTTTTTTCAAGTTAGTGATCCAATGATATGGTGAAATAAACCCCAGATTAATTTATCCCTTAAAAATACCTAAAATTAGACAACATATGACTCATATATTTAAAAATTCCATGTGTGTGTGTGTGTGTGTGTGTAAAGATAATATCAAGATAAGAACAACCTCAAAGGCCATAATAAAGGCAGGGGATGGATCCAGAGCGCTGTCTTGAATTGGTCTTATGTCAATGTGCCATGAACACCTGCACATTTGGGGTTCCTCCTGCAGGGCCTAAAGGATCAGCATGTGTCTGTATTTGTGGATAACCTAGAGCATCAAGAAGATATACCCCAGAATTAAGGCCAGGAAGACATTCTAGGAGGGCTCTAGGGAAACACAATGTTGCTTCTGATCTTTCCCTCTGGTGAGAGGCCACCCACCACCCTCTGGTGAGAGGTGCAGGCCTGTTTCTGCCAGAGGAGCCCTTGTAAGGCTCTGAGATGGATTTTCCTGAAGGCTAGACACTGGGGCGTCCTCTCTCTCCACTAGAATAGACTCCACTAGTCAAGATTCCTGAGTGGGGGGTAAGAGGGAGCAGGTGTTCTCTTAAAATCCCATTGCTTGCATAAGCTAGGCAAGCTCATACTGTGGAATCTGGTGCCTAGGCATACAAACACACCCAATCAGCAAAAGAACATTCTAAAAGCCAAACAAAATCAGAGCTGCCCACTGTGATGAAGAGGGTGGGGGAGAAGAGGAGGCTGAGAAAGCTGTGGCCAAAGAGGGCTCTGAAGATGGGGCTGACGTCAGCAAGCAGAAGATCCATGAGGGTGGACAGCAACAAAACCAACAAAATTAAACTTCAAAACCAGAAGGCCACTGTGACCTCTTCACCCTCCACTTCCCGTCTCAGAATCAAAATGTGGTCACAAACACGAAGATTCACCCAACCCACTTCACCTGCAGATGCTGTGCAAACTCAACCACCACAGCGCGAATTTGCAACAGGGAAGGAAAGACCCAGAATTTCCAAGATCCTGTTTTTCTATTCTTCTTAAAACTACTTTAAAGGGAACTTGGCATTTCTCGTCTGTTTCTCGTCTGTTCGTACAGATTGCTAGAGATCACAACTCAGGTGACCAAACCGGCTCTCCGAATATTCTGCCCCACAGCTCCACTGTCTTTACCTACAGTATGACCATGCTCATTATACTCTTAAAGAAGGAAAATAAAATCTTTTTTTTCTTTTTTATTTATTTATTTATTTATTTATTTATTTATTTATTAAAGATTTCTGTCTCTTCCCCACCGCCGCCTCCCCTTTCCCTCCCCCTCCCCCGGAAAATAAAATCTTGCTTTAAAAAAAAGTCCTAGGGGCCGGAGACATGGCTCAGTGTTCAAAGTGTGTACCGCTCTTGAGCTTTGTTCCAATCACCCACATCAGGCAGCTCACTGTTGCTCTGGCTCAGGGGATCTGACACCATCTGCTGGCTTCCGTGGGCACTGCACTCACGTGCAAATACCCACACGAACACACACACACACACACACACACACACACACAATTTTTAAATTACCCTTTTTTTCTCCTTCCTGTCTATCAGGAAGTGAGGAGCATTTCTGCCACACACTCCTGCTGCCATGATGTTCTGTCCCAGTGATAAGCAGCAATGGGTGAAGCTCCAGGGCCCAGATTTTTCCTCCTTAAGTAACAAAAAGTAAAACAATGACAAAAATAATCCTGTTCTAAGCAATCCAAGGACCTCTCCTTACTAGGACAGAGTTCGCTAATTAAAATAACCTTCTTCCTTCAAGTTTCTAGAACAATCAGCAGGGTTGACCTATGCGAACACTGTGGAGGGTGTGTCTTCAGAGCACAGGGACAGCCATCAATGAGCCACTGGCAGAGGCTGGCATCATTTCCCCATCTTCATTCTTTCTCTAGTCCCTGTAATATGCGCCCTGGCCATTGATTGGGTACTTTACTGCTCAGGATGAAGACTGAGTTTCCCAGTGTCCTTTGGTGAGTGGATTCTAGTGAACGGATTAGAAATTAGTCTTATGTGTACCTCCTATGTGGACACACGTACCCACAGACAAACCCACACACAAAATAAAAGTAAACAAAATTTAAAACATTACAAAAAAATTAATGTCTTCCCAAGAAGGAGCTGTGAGGCCTGCCTGACGACAGCTCACTGCAGCTGGGGACAGACCGTAGCAAGCGCCCGTGGGAAAGGTACTGACCGGTGAGGCATGGACAGGACAGAGCTCATAGGAAGACATGCAGACTCGTGTTCCACTTGACTGCTCTCTGTGCGTGCACAGCCCTCCCTAGCTTCCCTTGCAGCCACTGCAGCCACTGCAGCAACTGCAGCCACTGAGGACGCTCATAGCGCCCTCAGAAATGCTCTTTAGTCTCTTCTAGTGTGATGAGTGAGAGGCCAGCCATGGTGCCTCTATGGCCACATGTCTTGCAGTCCCTGATACAGCCTCAACAGCCACCTCAGGAAAGAGTTCTTGGCTCCCCAGGCCTGCACTTCCCTTGTGCTTCTCCCTCTCCACCCGCAGGGACTCTCGGGGAAAGCTGGACAGTTCTCTGAATAGCGACCTTTCTGAGCTGCTTCTCACTGCTTCTAAATCAAAGGATGTGTTGCTTCCACCAATACATCTCACAGCCCAAAGGCAAAGGCAGGAGGATATGTAACGTGGACATCAGAATAGCAGTTTCCTTGCTGCAAAGGTGAACGAAAGGGAAAGGAAGAGACTGGCCTGTGAAAACACACAGGGGTCTACAGTCATTCATGGTCACCTCCTCACTTTTAACCCAGGAGGGGCATATGTGTTACTAATGAAACTGTACACATGTTTATACCCTCTACTGTATGAACTTCTTCATCGCAGCACAAACCACACACCACAATTACAGAAGCGAGGGCTCGTGGGAAAGTCACTCATTGCGTCAGTTAACACATCATCACATGAACTTTCTGCACCCCAGGAATAACACTTCAAAGCAGTGCATGGTCACGCCCAACCTCAGCAGAGAACGTCTGATAAAGTAGGTTATGACAGTGGTTCCCACACATACAAATCCCTACGATGTTTCTAGCTGGGTTTGTTATCACAGTCACAAAAAAGGAGAAAAGAACAGTGTGTGCACACTTGGAATTGGGGTTTTAGTTCTAATAGATTACAACTTTATGGGCCTTATGAATACAGATATTAAAACATAACCACAAAGTCATAGGAAAGACTAAGTTAACAAGAATGGCAAATAGTCAAGTGAAAGATTAGCAGAATACCAAATGAAGCATCAGAATGTCAGGAATCAGTTCATGCCTTCCATTAAAGACTCCAAGTGTTAATGGCCTAAATTTTCCAGGCAAAAGGCAAAGACTAGCAGGTTGAATTTAAAAACACAACCCATCTAGTTGTGGCCCACAAGAAACACACTCCGCTATCACAGATAAACACAGTTTTAGGGTACTGTAGATGGGAACTGAGATCCTAAGCCAATGGAAGTAGAAAACAAGCCAGTACAGCCATGCTAAAAATCTAACTAATTAGATTTCAAACGAAAATTATTCAGAGGAAGAAAAAAATCCACCAAGAGGATATTACAATTCTAAACATAGATGAATTCAACATCAATTAACCTGATATCATAAAACGAGCAATACTGGCTGTAAAGCCACAGACTGACTGCAACCCAATAATAATCTACAGTTCCCACATCCTTCTTGCACTGATCATCCAGAGCCATAGAAACAAACCAAACACAATATTAATTGATGATCCCTACATCCTTCTTACACCAATAGACTGGTGATCATCCAGAGCCATAGACAAACCAAGTTCTCAAATCAATAATGTAAAATTTCATGCCAGAGAATAGAGACAGGAGAGAGCTAAATGAAGCCAAGGGAGGCAGAAAAAAGGCAAAACAGGAAACAGGATATTAGATGGGGGAAAATCCATGATGAGAGAAGCTGGCTATGAAAAGGATCACTGAGTTGACAGGTGAACAGCAAGAAAGCAAGAGCGACAACAAACACAACCAAAGAAACTCACAAGTTACCGGAGACGGACAGCCCACTCTGTGGGGTCGCGAAAAGCCGGATTGGCAGTTCCTTAAACATTCCAGCCCACATCATACATTTCAGTGGCTCCACTCCTGGGTATTTATCCTAGAAAACTAAAGCTTATATAACCCTGCATCGGAGTGTTCATGGCAGCTCTCTTCATGATTGTCCTCAGACTGAAGAACCCAAATATCCTTCCGTAAGAAAAACCACAAACAAGCTCTCGGACGGTCACTCACTAGTGTGTTACTCAGAAAAGAAAGAACAGGGTGGATCTAGAAAAAAAAACACACTGGGTGAGGTAACCCAGACCCAGAAGAACAAATATCACATGTACTCACTCAGAAGTGGCTTTTAGACATAAAGCAAAGAAGAGCGAGCCTACCGTCCACAACCCCAGAGAACCTAGACAACAAAGAGGGCCCTAAGAGAGACATGCATGGATCTACATAGGAAGGAAAAGACAAGATCTCCTGAGTAAATTGGAAGTGTGGGGGCCAAAGGGGAGGGTAGAATGGAAGAGAGGAGGAAGGGAGGGGAGAGGAGAAAAATGTATAGCTCAATTAAAAACAATTCAAAAAAAGAAAAAACCAATACTTTACAATGGGAAGAAATTAGAGAAAATAGAACATATTCTATCAAAAGATATTAAAAGTACAGTGGCAACCAATTTCCAACATGGGTTTTTTTTATTTTCATGTAAACACAAAGGAAAATACTTTGTATGCAAGAACTGGAAAAATGAATATTGAAACTTTTAAAAATTGTTCTTTTAGAAAAGGAAAAAAGAATAGGGTAGAGGAGATGGTTCTGTTGGTAAAGGATTTGCAGAGTAAGCAGGAAGCTGAGCTTGAGCCTCAGTGGCCACATAAAATGGTAGGTGTGGCAGTGCATTCCTGCATCCCCAGTGCTGGGGAGGCTGAGATGCAAAGAGTCAAGCTGATGCTGGCCATACCACTGTGTGGTTCATGAGAGACCTTCTCTTTAAAGTGTGGAGGGCAACTAAAGAAGACACTTGGCCTCTGCCCTCCATATACACATGCCTACACATACAAAATAACACATGAAGAAAGTAAACAAAAATAAAGAGAGAAACTCTCTGGGTGTGGTGGCAGGTGTCTATTACCTCTGCTCTTGGGAGGCTGAGGCAGGATTGTGAGTTTGAGCCTTGCCTGGGCTGCAAAGTCCAGTGTAAAATTAAATTGAATGACTGAGGAGCACAAGGCACAACACATCTTAAGGTCATTTTACCAGAGGGGACAGTCCTAGAAGGATGCATATGGCGTGGTTCTGTGTAAGGCTGGAGAACTAATGACTTCCTGAGGAGGAGGCTGTAACTACAGAAGGAACCTTCACAGGGAAAATTGGGGGTGATGAGATAGCCCTGGGCCCGTGGTTCAAGTCTATGCATTGTTAAAATTCACAGACCTATACAGAGAAGGGCAACGTGAGTTTTACTAAACAGTCGTTGATGCATATGAAATCGTTGCCTTGTCTCTCTCTCCACATCTATTATGATGGGAATCACAACTGTCCCCACGCACTAATTTTTGAACATTTCTTCTCCAGCTAGCAGTGCCATACTGCAAGGTTGCAGATTCTTGGAATGAGGCCGGCAGAAGTGTGTCCCTAGGGGTAGGTCTTTGCAGGTTACACCCAGTTGCTGGCTCCTGGCCCTCTCTCTTTGCTTCCTGGCCCACCGTGATATGACGGATCTACACATACTGCTCCCACCGTGAACCGAGCCACCCCACAAACCTTCCTCAGCACGATGACTAAAACCCTGTGAAGTCATGAGCCCAAAGAACTCTTTCCTCCTTCAAGACAGTTCTGTCAAACATGGTGAAGCAAAGAGACCAATACAACACTCCAAGTTCTTCCCAAATGTGTGTGCTCACCTTCCGGATCAAAACAGGAACCCCGGGGCTGAGGCTTTGGCTGCATTTTCAGATGCACAAATTGCTTTTGATTTATTTATTTATAAATACCAGATAAGAATGGCATGGCGTGATTTAACAGAAAAGAACACCAGAGATCCAGGATTTTCTGGGACTGCAGGGGAGAAGCAGGGCAGTGGAGGGGACTAACAATGAGGAGCAAGGCGAGGCAGGAGATGGAAGGCAGGATCAGGCTGCACATGGTCAGTTGCTCCCCAAGTCTGGAACTCTCCAGAGGCCTTAAACAAAGCAGCTTGCCAGATCCTGCCAGTAAAAGGCCACTTCCTAGCAGAACAATTTGATTGACATTTGTTTAACTGAATGTTTACAGTCTGGCCACAAAAGGGCGGATGCCGAAGCCAAAGCCACACCATTTTCAAAAGCCTGGAAAGGAGGTACGACACCAGTGGCTGCCACAGCTTCACTGTGCAGTGCTCGTCACGGAAATGTGTGCTTAAAGATCTGTGACCGATGCTTTCACAAACAGAATTAAAGTTGAATTTAAATCCAAATGTCTTGCTCCTTCCCTTACTTGAATCCTTTGCTGCAAGCATCCAGATGTAACTAAACCTGCCATCTAGTGGCTATTAAAAAATAAGCAAACAAACAAAACAAAACAACAAAAACCTGAGAAGAGGAGTTGAATTGGAAAACCCAACTGCAGCTCTTTCTTTTTTTAATTGATTTTTATTGAGCTCTACATTTTTCCCTGCTCCCTCCCTGCTTCTCCCCTCCCTTTCTATCCTTTCCCTAGGTCCCCATGCTCCCAATTTATTCAGGAGATCTTGTCTTTTTCTATTTCCCATGTAAATTAGTCTCACTTAGGGTCCTCATTGTTGTCTAGGTTCTCTGGGATTGTGATATGTGGGCTAGTTTTCTTTGCTTTATGTCTAAAAGTCACCTATGAGTGAGTACATGTGATAATTGTCTTTCTGTGTCTGGGTTACCTCACTCAAAATGATGTTTTCTAGCTCCATCTATTTGCCTGCAAAGTTCAAGATGTTGTTATTATTATTTTTTCTGCAGCTCTTAAAAGTACTCACTTCCTGACTGAGCAATCGTCTCCTAATGCTTCCTGTGTGGAAGGTCCCATTAGCCCTGGAAATTCAAGGAGGATAGGTTGTGCTGGCCCCTGTGGATGCTGAGAAGCAAGGCTTCCCCCTCCCAGGCACCCATTGTATCTCAGCCAGCTGTTGGAACTGAGAGCAAGGAAAGTTTTCCTACTGCTCCATTATCTTCCACCCATTTCCTCCTAATCCACCCCACTCGCCTTGGAATACACAATTCAGGGAGTGGGTTCTCTAGCTCTAAGGGGGAGTCACCCCACCACAGCTCACCCTTCTGCAGCATCCACAGAGCCTCAGCTCAGTCCTGCTCTGACCCAGACCCGCATCTCATGGAGAGGACCCTTCACCCAAAAGAAGGAAGGGCAAGTCTGAAGGGTCTTCCTGAAAATAGTCACCTCCCTCCCACCACCGGAGAGACTGTGTAAACAAATGCCAAGAGAAGACCTTGAAAACACAGCCCCAAGTGTCCATCTTGTCACATTCACCCTCGAGACACAGGTCTAACCAGGACACAAAAGCACCAACCCTAAAATGAGGTGTTGATAAGGTTCATTGCACTGGAAGCAGAAACGCCTGATCCCCCAAAATGAAAAAAGGAAATGAGATATCCCACCTAGTGTCAGAGGGTGTCTGTAAGCACGTGGTTAACAAGGGACAGGTATTCAGATGCTGTGAGTGGAACTGTGTGAAACTGCCACTTGAGTGGGTCCAAGACGGTAAAGCACTGACCACCTCATAGGGAGAGTTCATGTAGCATCAGGGCAGATGATGCTGCAGAAAACATAGCCAAGATCTGAACAGACACTGGACACCAGAGGGAATCCAAATGGCCAATAAACACAGGAAATATATTCAATAGTATCAACACCGAATAGGGTTAAATTACAACCACAGTAAGAAAACATAAACTAAATACAGCAAATGCAAATTTAACAGAAGAAAATGTCCTGTCTGAGATTATCAAGGGATGGTAAGGATGGTGCAATGAGCAGTCACGCCCCTGGCAGGTACTGGTGTAGTCACACTGAAAAGTCACTGCACACTAGTATAAAGTTGCAACCTGCCACTGTTGACTTCACCAACACGCTCTGGAACAGACCCACCAACTCCCACACACCAACGCGATCATGGATCACAGTGGGCAATACCCCCAATCCAGAAGCAAACCATCGGTAAAATGGATATATGTCAGCTGTAGATTTCCAGAGGGAAAAACACATGAAATTGAGCAAAACATAAAAGATATACAAGCACACCTTCCTAAGCCTGGATGAGAGGGGAGGGCCTTGGACGTCCCCCAGAGCAGGGTACCCTGCCCTCTCTTAGGACTGGGGGGA
Organism: Alexandromys fortis; assembly: GCF_014885135.2. NCBI lineage: Eukaryota > Metazoa > Chordata > Mammalia > Rodentia > Cricetidae > Alexandromys > Alexandromys fortis. The sequence goes on along the minus strand of NW_026068139.1, from coordinate 147,537 downwards.
GGGGGAGGGGGGGACGGGGGAACAGGAGGGAAATGGGAAGAGGGAAGGAAGTGGAAATTTTGAATGGTATTATTTATAAAGCAATAATTTTTTTTAAAAGATATACAAGCAGCTACGTTCACTAAGATTCTGTTTGTATAAGGGTCAACACAAGCAAAGCCAGTCTGTATCTGGGGATGCATCCGGAAGCTGGTCCGGAGCAAGGGAAAGAGATAATGCATGCAGGCCATGTGGATCAGTTGTGGGAGGAGAAAAGACCTGGAACAATGAGCCATCTCTTGATTTGCTTTGTGTTTGTCCACAGGACCTCAAGTCTATGTTTACTTTTCATTTACGAATATCTCATTATTAAAAGGTAATGAACACAAAATTCTATGTGGGACAAAGGTTTCTGGACAAACCCTGCAGACAGACAAAAGGACTGGAGCAGGGGAGTAAGTCGGGTAGAAGTATACAGATTGTCCTCTGAATTGAACATCAGAAATAAGTCAGGAGAGGTTTGTTACTCGGGATACCGGGGCAAGAGGATTGTAAGCAAGTCCAAGACTTGCCTAGACTACATATTTGAGTTCAAGGCTAACCTAGGCAATATTTGAGAACTTGTCTCAAGATAGATAAAAACCCATCTCTGCTCCTGCCCCCCGGCAGGTGAACGAGCAGAGGCATTTAGGAAAGCGGTACTGTTTCAGTGAGCTTAAGAAACACCCTGTCAGTCCCTGCTATGGAGAAGTCAGTGCCTGCTACTAAGCCTGCACACAGTAGAGCCCTAAAAATTTGCAAGAATCCCAAATTCAACAGTAAGGTTGTCAAATTCTTTGACTCTGCCCCGCTCAGACATAAGGGGGAGCTGTTCTCATACAGGAGAAGACCAGTTTTACCGCGACTCGTGCTCCTGTTGGCTGCTACATAGTGAGAGAGATTGGCAAGCAGATTGGCTATGAAAACATGGGTCCCGACAGAGAGGGCTGAAACCCTGGGGACCCCAAACTCAGCAGAGTTTCTCCCGGCGTCCAGCCTCTCTCCTCAGAGCCCAGGCTGGAGAAGGGGCCTGCACCTCCACCCCGCGGTGTTGGGAAAGAGAAGGCGCTGGGCGGTCGTGGTCCCTCGGTGTTCTATGGCTGCTTCTTGCTGGCGCAGTAGGCCAGTGGATTTCTGTGTTTGCCCAACAGGCGGCCCAGCCTACTTTTCTCTCTCTCTCTCTCTCTCTCTCTCTCTCTCTCTCTCTCTCTCTCTCTGTCTCTCTCTCTCTCTGTCTCTCTCTTTCCCTTCCTTTCTTTTTCTTTCTTCCTTCCTTTCTTTCTTCTTTTAATTATTATTATTGTACATATTGATCCCTGTTCCCTCTCCCTCACCTCCTCCTGCACCCCCACCTTCCTCCCACCCTGCCCCCCATCCACTCCTCAGAGAGGGTGAGGCCTCTCATGGGGAGTCGACAAAGTCTGTCACATCCTTTGAGGCAGGACCAAGGCCCTTCTTGTAGCCACTTCCCCTTCCCATGGACGTGTGGTACTTGCACCTCTCCCCTCAGCCTAGCCTGTCTCCAGCTGTTCCCACTTGAGTTGTCTGTCATCCAGTGCTACCCTGACTAACTTCCGTGTCCAGCCGGCTTGGAAAATTAGGCCATTCTAAAATGGAACTGGCTTCCTCAGCTCTCCATCACCCCATCACCCTGAAAGAGTGTTGCTGGAGGGCAGCACCACGGGGTACAGAATTCCTGTTGGACTCTCTTCTTTCCTTAGGGGTGGCGTTTCATTTGTTGGTTTTGAGTTCAGGACCCCTCTTTAGCCTAGGCTGGCTGCGGCTTCACAGCTGGCTTCCAGCCTTCGTTTCCCAAGTGGTGGGTTGCAGGTGTGAGTCACCACGCCAGGTCTCGGGTACTCCTGTCCCAGGCTTTCTGCCACACTTACTTGTCTTCAGCTCGTGGTCATGAACACCAATCAGGCTGTACCCTGGAGACTTGGTGCATAGACCTTCTTAGCAAGAAAAAGAAAGTTTGGAGTTTGCGGGCTACAGACGCACTTGAGATTCCTGTGACCAGTAAAGCCAGCTGTAGCTTTCTTTTGGGACACCAGAACGATTCTTCATGGGATAAACTGAGGACAGGAAGTAGAACTAGAAAATGTCTCTTGGGAGCCTAGTGACTGCTACTCCAGAGAAAGAGTGTGTCCTGACTTTGTCACCTGCCCCCATGGCTCAGGAGAACAGGGGTGCCGTGTCCTTGTTCATGAGTGCAATTGCCTTCATTCATGCTTAGATAGAAGAACAGAGGTATTCCTGGTGATTTTTGGTGGTGGTGTTTCTCAGCATACCTGCCTTCCAGCCAGCTCTCTCTGCCCTGCGCCTGAAAGGCTGGCTTTTAGGGACTCCATTCAGGCCCACATTGACTTGGGGTTCGGCCTGTAGGTAGCTTGGCAGCTGAATAAGCTCCAGTCGCTTCCTCTGCGCCGGGCCAACATCTAGTGTGACTCTGCTTGGCAGAGCACATCTGTCCAGCCAGAGGTGAAATCAGCACCAACCGCTGCCAGGCCTGGGTGCTCTACAGCCCTTGCCAATTTCCTCAACCTTGCTCCCTTCTGTTCTGCCTGCAAGGACGCCATCTGCCCCCTAATAGGACCCCGCTGAGCACACTGAGGCTTCTTTTCCTTCACCTTCATTCTCTTTTGAACGTGGGACTGATCCCGCTTCCTGTACCCACATATAAAGATAACGCCTGGAGCCAGCCTCCGAGCTAAGCTCAGTGACACAGAGGTGAGAGACACAAAGAAAAGCAGCTGACCACCGGGCCTGGCCAGTCTAGGATGAAGGTCAGCAGCTGGTGGGGACAGGGAGGAATGAACACGTGGAGCATTCCAGTCATAGACCTCCAGGCACAAGGCAGGGAAGATTCCAGGCAGCTGTGGGGAAACTAAAGGAGGCCATGCGGTCGGTACTGCAGGGACTAGCTAGAGTCAGTACACTCCGGGACACTGTTGGGGGCCGGAGTCTGGAAGCAGATGGTTGAGTTTCCACTGCGGAAAGCTCGTTCTGCCCAGGACAGGAGGGAGGGGTGGCAAGCTTGGAAACAAGGAGGCCAGTGGGGGATGCTTCTGGGATACAGGTGGACACAAACAAACCAGAACAAATACGAGAGTAGCTGGTGGGAGAGGAAAACGAAGTTCCCAGGAACCTGCTGTTGGGCACCCTTGCAATCCCAGCGCTGTGGGGTCTGGAGACTGGAGACTGCATTGTGAGTCCTCGGCCAGCCTGGACTATATAGTAAATCCGTCTTCAGACACACGCACGTCCCCCCCCCCCCCCTTACCATCAGCAACAGCAAACACCGCTTCCTAGTACATTGGGAGCAGGAAGGGGAGAAGGGTGAGTCTGGAAACCTCTTCCGGATGGCTGGCCACAGCGTTCGCCCACCACCAGAGAGGCAATGCCTTCCATTCAGTGAGGCAGGTGCCTGTGGGAAGGGCTAAGTGCAAAGGAAAGGAAATCCGCTAGGAAGCTGGAGCTGCAGTGCCGAGTTCCCAACAGTCCAGACTCTCCTCTGCATTCCCTTCCTTTTAAAACCATTCATTTGTTTTATGTGTCTGAGTGTTCTGCCTTCATGTGTGTGTGTGCACCACCTGTGTGCCCGGTGCCCATGCGGGTCAAAAGAAGGGCTTCAGATCCCCAGAGACTGAAGTTATAGACATCTGTGAGTCACCCTGCGGGTGCTGGCTCCTCCAAAAGAGCAGCCAGTAATTTTAACTGCTGAGCCATCTCTCCAGCGAGCTGTCTGGCAGAATATGGTGCCTACTGGTCATTTTGAAGACCTGCAGGACAGTATGAGCCAGGAGTGCAGACAAGCTTCCCGTGTGCCCGTGCTCTGCTGTTGGCTGAGAAGCAGTTGGCCGACAGTCACAACACTGACCATGTCAGCAGCACTGTCGGCCATCAGGCACTGTACCAGGAACTCTGTGGAGAATACTTCCACCCCATTTCTTAGAGTGTTCTCAGCAGCCCTCTGAGCCTCCAGCTTAGGACACTTCAGTAACTTGCTCCCAGGCCACCACCTAGAAAATGTCTTCACAGGTAGGAATCTAAACACCCGCCAAAACCCAAGCTCCTGGGAGGTTCCTTAATCCTCCCCTTGAGTAAACAGTCCAGTTGCTGTCTGTTCAGAGACTTCATTTCTCCCTTCAGAATAGGAGCCTTAACAGTGGAGATGCAGATTCACTGCCTTTCCTGCCTCCTGCTGTCTGTCAAGTCCATATTTGTTGCAGGAGTTCTGAGCTTTTCACCCGCCTCCAAAGGATGAGACTGTCAAAAGCAGCTCTTGATGATGTTCCAAGTGATCATCACAAAGGTCGGTGTGGGAGCCGGGCACGATGCTGCAGTCCTGTAACCCCAGCACCTGGAAGACAGGGTCAGGGAAATCACCAGAAGTCTGAGGCCAGCCTGGACTATATAACCAGACCCTGACTCAAAAATGGGGGAAAAAGTGGGAAAAAATCCATTCTGGGGTGCACCTTGCACCCTGACAAGTAAAAACACCAGCTAAATACTTTACATTTTGCTCTGTTTGCTTTACAGACACACACATACACACACCCATTTGTCCCTTTATCCATCGGAGCCAGGTGCAAATATCTAAAATTACCTGGAAGAGTAGTTCTTTTGTATATCACTAGCTAGATTTCCATATTTGTTTCAGCTCTTTTAAAAAATGTTTTTTAAGGTAAAAAAATCAAGATCAGATGCACATCTTGTGTGCAGTGTGTTCCCATTCTAGCTACTGAAGTAAATGACCACAGTCTGTTTCACAAACTGACATATATTTACTGTCCTAGTAGGTCCAGAATCAGCCCTGCGCGGTCAAAGTCCAGGTATTAGGAGGGCTGGTTCTTCCTGGAGGCTCCAAAGAGATCATCCATCTGTGTTTGTTCCCTGGCATGTGACCCCCTTTGTCACAGCACAGACACAGCTTCTATAGTTCCCTTGCCTCTGGCTACTGCTTGACTTCCTGCTTTCTTCTTACAACGATAGCTCAGGCTGCCCTCCCCATCTCAAGGGCAATAACAGCTGGGAAGCATCTGTCATGTGAGGGACACTGTCACAAGTTCTGGAGACCCAGATGTGGTCACCCTGGGCGTCGTTCCACCTCCCCCGCATCATTTATTGAGTACAAATATTCACACTGGGGATCCCAAACTGCCCTTGGGATGCTGAATCCTTCATCACCCCGGGAAAGTTCTCTCAGGCCCCTTCCCAGGAAGTTGTCTCTCACTGTACCCACCAGAGGCAAACGCTTCCTTCTGAAATGAAATGGTAGCACTTCAACCTTTGAATCTGGCTTCCCCTACTTAGCGAAGCATCACTGGGACTGGTCCAGGCTGTGCCTAGCAGAGACACGTTGTTTCTTTTGATTGCTGAGTAATAGTCCAGCTGGACAGACCTTAGTCAACTTACCCTGCCACCCTTCTGTCGATGCCATTATGATCTTCGTTGCTGACATTGCTTGTCCCTTGGCCTATAATAACCTCCACCAATGACCTGTGTTCCTAGCACAAAGCCACACCCATAGGCCTCACAAGACCCAGTATGAAGGCTGAGTCTTTGGAAAACACACTGTAAATCAGTGCCACACCTAAGTTCAGGGAACTGCTCCCTCCTCCCTACCCTGCACATACTCTGGTCTCTGTCCTTGACCGTTGTATGATCCCTACTTGTTTCTGACTCCTGTTACTGGAGCCCACACCTCAATGGGCAGAGCCAGGGTTTTCTCACTCTGCCTTATATTTGAGGCAGCCTAGGGTGGAAGAGTCGCAGAGCTGGCAAATTGAAACTAATTCTAGCATTCTCATCTTTAATGCAATGCTTCTCATGTGTTATAAATGAAATGTCCCCATGAAGTACAAGGCACAGAGCAAGTGTTTGTGGAAGATGTGGATGAGGGGACTGTAAAATGGAGATAAATATAAATAAATATAAATATAAATAAAGATGGTCACGGACCTTGAAGCCAGTTTCTTTTCATTCTTAAAGGATGGAGAGACCCTCTTTGTTTCAAACACTGACAAGAGCACGAGAGACAGACAGGGAGTGAGCCCGCTCCATCCTTGTCCTACTTTGCTTTCCATGGCTGTGATCAGCGCTGTGGCCAAAAGCCACAGGGGGAGAGAGGGTTGATTTTGTCCTACACTTTATAGACAAGGGAAGCCAAGGCAGGAACTCAAGCAGGGCGGGAACCTGGAATGAGGACTTGAAGCAGAGGCCATGGAGATGTGCTATATACTGGCCAGCTGTCCATGGGGCATTCAGGTTGACTTTTTATACAACCCAAGATCCCATGCCCAGGGGTGGGTCCACTCATCTCAATCATTGCTTAGAATATGCCCCCACAAACTTGCCTAAATGTCAGTCTAAAGGCTAAACAACTGAGGCTCCCCCCTCCTAGATGACTCTAGCTTGTGTCAAGTTGACAAGTGCTAACTGACACAAGTTACTGACTGGTCAGTTAGACCCACGAACACATCACTGTTGAACTACAGCAAGATGTCATGTGAGCATGAAAACACAGCACACCCTTTTAAGCCCCACAGTCTTTGAATTTTTCAACACTATAAAACTCCAAGTTCTCTTTTAAAATCCAATGTCTCTTAACCATGGATTTCTATGAACTCAAAATGAGTTACATGCTTTCTCAATCCGAAAGGGAAGAATTAGAGCACAGTTACAGTCAGATCAAAGCAAACCTCAACCCCAGAGTGTATATAGCTCCGAATGCAACACCTAGAACTCCCTCATGATCCTTTGGGCTCTGAAGGACTGGGCAGCCCTCGCCCCCACACCTCTACAGCTCTGCCATGCACATACAGTTTGTCACATAGACTCGGGCTGAGTCGATTCCACACTTGCCCTACCCTTAGTGGTCACACCCCATAGTCTTCTCACGCCCACATCCCACAATGCCATATGCTGGAGTCTCTATTGTACTTCCACCCGTGGTAATTTTCCTTACAGAGATTCCAACCCTGCTCCATGGCGCCAAGGCGCAACTTCTTCTCATGACCACTTCAACCCTAGAGTCTTCACTGCAGCAGAGCCTACACTTTCACCTCTGGCCTCCCCTGGCCTCTTATATTCCAAGTCTCAGCTGCTCTCCCTCACCCCTCCCACCCCACAACTTTCAGTACCATCTGGGAGATTCTTATACTTTATCAAGTTTGGCTGCCAGCTTGAGATACAACCTTATCACCCTCTGAGCCACATCCTCTGCATGCTGACCATGAGGAAACACTCCCCAGAAGGTCCCACCTCAGTGATGCTGGTCTCTAATCAATCACAGAAGAGCAGGCTTTCTAGCCTTTGGGATCTGAAACATACCAGCTGCCCACCTAGGTTTTCAGACATTCAGCCCCAGACTAAGTGCTTATGTTGGTTCCCTGGTCCTGGACCCTTTGAAATTGGACTGAGCCTGACTACCAGCATCCCTGAGTCTTCAGTTTACTTATGACTTGACAGGGAACTTCTCAACCTCTGTAACTGCATAAGCCAATCCCTCTAAGAAATCCTTCCTCACAGCTTTCTCTCTCTCTCTCTCTCTCTCTCTCTCTCTCTCTCTCTCTCTCTCTCTCTCTCTCACATTGTCCATGGTGTGTTTGCAAAATATATGCAAAATAAATGTCCTGGGTGCCCCTGATCTGTCACTTATAGGAGGAGAGAAGTTGATGACTCAGCTTAGCATGTTTGTGATCATTGGTAGAGAACCAATGGACATGGTAACACTGGCTGCTCCCAGCACCACAGGACAGAGGGAGAAAGGAGAAGAAGGACCATGAAGATGTAGCCCTTCCTGCAGCTCAGCACCCTGAATGAAAGCTTCTAGGTGTGCCCTGAGCTGAACCCTCCTTCTATCACAGGCTGAGACTTCTGAAAACCAAGTGCACGTCTATTGTGTAGTTCACTGAGTTACAGTGAACACTGGATGCCCAGCTTCTGAGCATATCCACAGTGCAGATGGGGTCATTGGTTGAGAAAAATTGAGATTGTACAAGTTCGGGTGGGGTTATGTGGAAAGATCTGGAAGAAGCTGGAAACAAAACTTCTGAATTTTCTGAATTCTGTTAAGTCTTGCTTATGAATGGCAATGTTTTATCTGCTCCCACTGCTCCTCGCATCCCATTAGCAATGACCTATGATAGAGTGGGATCAGCTTTTCTACATGTCTCTAGGGGGCTAGACCTGTCTGCACTGCCTTGGACTCTCTAGGACCCAGTCTCACTGCTCCACTCTGTTTCTAGACCTACAAGTTAAAGTTAAACAGGCCTCTAAAGCTGGGACACAAAATCCGACTCATGAGGAGATGTGTTCTGATCCAAAAGAACTATCTGAGTTTTTAAATTTATACCAACACAAACCCAGGGACTAGGCCTGTCGATGTAACGGTATGAGATACTTGTGGAAGGAACACAGATGTGGGTCTAGCTGAAGTTATTGATATGCTCCCCAAGAGAGCGAGTATGTGTTAATAATGTAGATCAGGGATTTAGGATGAGGCTAACAGTTTGATTGCTTGGCTAAAACATAGGCCAAAAGGTGAGCCAGTATGAGCAAGTTAGAAAGGTCTTATCTTGGGCTAACATGGAAAGGATTCAAAGGTGTAGGGAATTGCAATGCCACCATGGAGTCGTCAGTGTAGAGCCTTATGAAGGTCAGATGGTCCATGAAGTTTCAGCTAAGCTGACTCACAGTGGGGGAAGTGGGTCCATGACCCATTCCATCCTGTGGTCACTTCTCCAGTGCTGGAATGGATAACCAGGATAGATTTCCTTAGAAGCTGACAGAATCCCCATACTGATTCGGTAGGCTGTGGAGTAAGGGCTGTTGTGGAAAAGGCCAGAGAGTCTTTACAGCAGCCTCTGAATGGGAGATGAATTCTTGACAAGGTTGTAGAGTCAGTATCACCATCAAGGACTTAAAAACACATAGCTTTTTAAACACTCATGCCACATCTCCATACAGTTCCCTATTGGCTCATACAAAAGACAGACTGATGAACTCTCGAGTCTGACAGCACTCCAATTGCAGCTGCCTAAGTAGATGAACACAACCCAAGTACTTGCTTATGCATTCATGGATCTGACAAGCACCTTTTTCGCCATCTCTACCCACAATGTCCACCAGACAACTTAATTTCGGTTGACAAAAACAGATATGCCCTTACCACTCAACCTCGGGGATGGATCACCTCTCTAGCCTGATGTCACAGTTTAGTCCTTAGGGAACTGACCGCCTTCTGCTGCCACAAGATGTTACTGACTCATTATATTGATGAAGCAATGCTGGCTGGACCTGGTGAGCATAAAATAGCATCCATCCTGGGCTCATTAGTAAAACACTTGTATGTCTTCTTGCGCCCACGTTACTGAACCCCATATGAATCCATGAAGCCAATTTCCAATGCAAATTACATGAGGGTCTTTGTTTAAGATTAAGCTCCACAAACTTCTAACACACCAATGCAGTGGGTCAGGAGAGAGTACAGTCCAGAGTTCAGAGAAAGACAAGAGTTTAAAGGGGAAATGTCACAATGAAGGGAATCATATGTCTTAGTGACTCAGGATGGAGTAGGGGAGTATAGTGTAAGAAGATTTCTGAATATGTTGGTCACTTTTTGGACACAAAATCCTAACAAAGAAGCATAAATCTGGTATCTTCAGGGACAGGATGTCTTCAGAGACATCTGGTCCTTGTTATCTTTTCCTGCCTCACACTGTAATTGGCTGTCCAGTTGTCTATCCTTTGTAAATTTGTCAGTCGCAACACATTCCTGGAGCTGAAGTTAATTCTAGGTCACCAGTTGTCTTTCCTTTTTTTAAAATTTATTAGACTTTTTTTAAAAAAATACCAATCCAAATTCCCACCCCCTCCACTCCTCCCATTCCCTCCACACACCTTCCCTCCCCACTCCCATCTAATCCTAAGAGAAGGTAAGGCACTTTGTTTTGTGGAAAGTCCAAGGCCCTCCCTACTACATCTAGGCTAAGCAAGGTATACATCCAAAGAGAATAGGATCCCACAAAGCCAGTACATGCAGTAGAGATAAATCCCAGTGTCACTGCCAGTGACCCCTCAGTCTGCCCCAGCCAAACAACTGTCAGCCACATTCAGAGGGACTAGTTTAGTCCTACACTTGTTCCTTTCCAGTCCAGCTGGAAAGTCCAATGGGAGTTAGTGAGCTCCCATTAACTCAGGTAAGCAATTTCATTGGGTGAACCCTTCATGGTCTTGACCTCTTTGCTCATATTCTCATTCTTTCTACTCTTCAACTGGACTTTGGGAGCTCAGTCCAGTGCTCTGATATGGGTCTCTGCTTCTGTTTCCATCAGTTGTGGGATGAAGGTTCTATGGTGATATTTAAGATAATCATCAGTCTGACTACAGGGCAAGGCCAGTTCGGGCACCCTCTCTCTCCTCTCTTGCTTAGGGTCTTAGCTGCGGTCATCCTTGTGGATTCCTGGGAATTTTTCTAGAGCCAGGTTTCTTGCTAACATCATAATGGCTCCCTCAATCAAAATACATCTTTCCTTGCTCTCACATCTGTCCTTCCTCCAACTCGACTATCCCATTCCCTCAAGTTCTCCTCAACCCTCTCCTTCTCGTCACTGCTTTCCCTTCTACCCTTCCTTCTGCCCCTGCCCCCATGCTCCCAATTTTGTCAGGCAATCTTGTCTGTTTCCAATTTCCAGGTTGGTCTATAGGTTTAAAAATAAAGAAACTGCTTGGCCCTCATAGGTTAAAACATAGGTGGGAGGAGTAAACAGAACAGAATGCTGGGAGGAAGAGGAAGTGAGCTCAGAGGCCATGCTCCCCTCCCCCCGGGCAGACGCGATCGATGAAGCTCCGACCCAGGATGGATGTAGGCTAGAATCTTCCCAGTAAGCGCACCTTGGGGTGCTACACACATTATTAGAAATGGGCTAGTCCAGGTGCGAGAGTTAGCCGAAAAGAGGCTAGATATAATGGGCCAAGCATTGTTTAAGTGAATACAAGTTGTGTGTTGTTACTTCTGGTGTAAAGCTAGCCGTGCAGGAGCCGGGCAGGACGAAAAGCAGGCCCGCAGCTCCTACTACATCTATATATGTTTTTCTTTGGTTCACCTTATTACTTAGCTTCTCTAGGATCATGAACTATAGGCTCAATGTCCTTTGTTTATAGCTAGTATCCACTTATGAGCGAGTACATACCATATTTATATTTTTGGGTCTGGGTTACCTCACTCAGGATAGTGTTTTCTAATTCCATCCATTTGCATGCAAAATTCAAGATGTCATTGTTTTTTACCGCTGAGTAGTACTCTAATGTGTAAATGTGCCACATTTTCTTTATCCATTCTTCAATTGAGGGGCATCTAGGTTGTTTCCAGGTTCTAGCTATTACAAATAATGCTGCTATGAACAGAGTTGAACAAATGCTTTTGTAGTATGATTGGGCATCTCTTGGGTATATTCCCAAGAGTGAAATTGCTGGGTCCTGAGGTAGGTTGACTCACAGTTTCCTGAGAAACTGTCACATTGATTTCCAAAGTGGTTGCACAACTTTGCATTCCCACCAGCAATGAATGAGTGTTCCCCTTACTCCACATCCTCTCCAGCAAAGGCTATCATTGGTGTTTTTGATTTTAGCTATTCTGACAGGTGTAAGATGGTATCTCAAAGTTGTTTTGATTTGCATTTCCCTGATCACTAAGGAGGTTGAGCATGACCTTAAGTGACTTTAGGCCATTTGAATTTCTTGTGTTCAGAATTCTCTGTTCAGTTCAGTACCCCATTTTCTAAATGGGTTAATTAGAGTTTTAATGTTTAGTTTCTTGAGTTCTTTATATATTTTGGAGATCAGTCCTTTGTCTGATGTGGGGTTGATGAAGATCTTTCTCCATTCACTAGGCTGCCTTTTTGTCTTGTTGATTACATCCTTTGCTTTACAGAAGCTTCTCAGTTTCACGGGTTCCATTTATTTGTTGTTGCTCTCAGTGTCCATGCATTGAAGGCTACTTCACTACTTCCTACTTTCTCTTCTATCAGGTTCAATGTGGTCGGATTTATATTGAGGTCTTTAAACCATTTGGACTTGAGTTTTGTGCATAGTGATAGATATGGATCTATATTCATTCTTCTACATGTTTATATCCAGTTATGCCAGCACTGTTTGTTGAAGATTCTTTTATTCCATTATATAATTTTAGCTTCTTTCTCAAAAATCAGGTATTCATAAGTGTGTGGATTAATATCAGGGTCTTCAATTCGATTTCACTGGTCAACATCTCTGTTTTTATGCCAATACCAAGGCTTTTCACTCTCTCCATATCTCTTCAACATAGTTCTTGACATTTTAGCAATAGCAATAAGACAACAAAAGGAGATCAAGGGGATTCAAACTGGAAAGGAAGAAGTCAAACTTTCATTATTTGCAGATGATATGATAATGTACATAAGTGACCCCAAAAACTCTACCAAAGAATTCCTACAGCTGATAAATACCTTCAGTAATATGTCAGGATACAAGATCAACTAAAAAAAATCAGTAGCACTCCTGTACACACAAATGACAAAGAAACTGAATTTCTCTCCATTTAATGTTAGCTGTCAGCTTGCTGTATGTTGATTTTATTATATTTAGATATGTTCCCTGTATCCCTGATCTCTACAAGACTTTTATCGTGAAGGGATGTTGGATTTGGTCAAATGCTTTTTCAGCATCTAATGAAATGATAATATGGTTTTTTTCTTTCAGTTTATTTATATGATGGATTACATTGATAGATTTTTTTTTATGTTGAACCAGCCCTGTATCCCTGGGATGAGGCCGACTAGATCATGGTTAATGTTTTTTTAATGTATTCTTGAAATCGGTTTGCTAGTATTTTGTTGAGAATTTTTGCATCCATGTTCATGAGTGAGATTGGTCTGTAATTCTGTTTCTTGAGTCTTTGTGTGGTTTTGGTGTCAGGATTACTGTAGCTTCATAAAAAGAGTTTGGCAATCTCCCTTTTGTTTTTATTATGTGGAACACTTTGAGGAGTAGAGGTATTAAATCTTCTTGGAAGCACTAAAACCATCTAGCACTGGGTGGTTTTTTTTTGGGGGGGGGGAGGTTTTTGATGACAGCTTCTATTTCCTCACAGCTTATAGGCCTATTTAAATTGCTCACCTGGTCTTGATTTAATCAAAATTAATACCAAAGTATATGGTATCTATCTAAAAAATTGTCCATTTCTTTTACATTTTCCAATTTTATGGAGTACAGGGCTTTGTAGTATGACCTAATGGTTCTCTGAATTTCCTCAGTGTCTGTTGTTATGTCTCTTTTTCATTTCTGATTTTGTTAATTTGGATATTTTCTCTCTGCCTTTTGATTAATTTCAATAAGACTTTGTCAATCTTACTGATTTTCTCAAAGAACCAGCTCTTTGTTTCATTGATTCTTTTTATTGTTTTCTTTGTTTCTATTTTGTTGATTTCAGCTCTCAATCTGATTATTTCCTCTCCTCTTCCTGGGTGAGTCTGCTTCTTTTTTTATAGAGCTTTTAGGTGTGCTGTTAAGTCACTAATGTGAGCTTTCTCCATTTTCTTTGTGTGGGCACTTAGTGCTATGAACTTTCCTCTTAGCACTGCTTTCATAGTGTCCCATAGGTTTGGCTATGTTGTGCCTTCATTTTCATTGAATTCAAGAAAAACTTTAATTTCTTTATTTCTTCTTTGACCCAGGGGTGGTTCAGTAGTTGACTGTTCAGTTTCCATGAGTTTGTAGGCTTTCTGGGGGTGGAATTGTTATTAAATTCTAACTTTAATCCCTAGTGAGCTGATAAGACTCGTGGGGTTACTCCATTTTTTTTGTATCTGTGGAGGCTTGCTTTGTTACAGAGTATGTGATCACTTTTAGAGAAGGTTCAACCATGGAGGAGGTTTGGGTTCCTGGTTGTTAAACAGACATATGGGACGAGCGTGGTACATTGCTTCACAGTGATTCCCCATCAGCTTCCTCAAATCCATTGTCATGGTGGTTTCCTAGCCTGCAAAAAAGGCATCATGAAAGGCCTGAGCAGCCTCCCATCATCCTGCCTTAGGCAACACCAACTTTTCCTCCTATGCTTGCCAATCACATTCATTCTTTTTTATATTTTTGGTTATGAGTCTAGTCTTTAATGACTGAGCCATCTCCCGGCCCCACATTCTTCCTCTCAATCTTCTTTCCCCCAGTAGGTCTCCTCTCCACCAGTCTATCTTGATTCTAATTTCTGGTAAGACCCAGCATAGGTGAGATAGGAGGGATCCTTATGACAGCTGCCCTGACTTCCTGGTCTGTAGGAGGCACAGAGGTCTTTGTTTTCACAGATAAGCACTAGGGGAGCCTGGAATGTTAAGCACATTCAAGGGTTGTTCCTTCAAGGGAAGAAATGCAATAGCTGTTATCCACCTAGAAAGCTGGAGCAGGCGTGCCTACTAGCCTGGTGACCTTTGCACTATCTGTGAAGCTGGAGATTTTACAGCACTGGGCCCTCCCCAAGACTCTTATTGTAGATGTGTTTTTTCTCAGTCAACCTATAAAACCTATCTTCATGGGCTTCCCAAAACTTTCTGGGTACTCACATCTGATCTGTATTTGGCTTCCTTTGTTCCTGAAGGGAATTTGCATGTGATTGCTGTGCGTGCAGGATTGAGTTCATTATCACCAGAATAGTTTTCACCAAACAGTGCTGTGCTTGCTTAAGTATGCCTGAAATAAACCACCTGGACTCCCGAAGTTTGAACCAACACTGGCTACTGAGCCATGGTGAGCCGAACTGTCTTCTTGTTCCCATGGCTCGCCACACTGCAGCCTGTTGAGGTTGCAGAGACTCCTACAATGGTCAATTTTTCTACTGCCCTCAGAAGTCTCACTGTGTCTCTTGATGGCCCTTGGCATTAGTCACTGTTTAGGGATATGAATTATATGAACTTTCACCTCAGTAACAATTGTGGGCTGAGAGGATGATTTACCTGCAAATACAGCTAAAACTGGATAAGCTGCCCTTGTATCTATAAGAAGGTGAATCTGCTTCCCAATAATGGCCAGAGCTGCACTGGGCTCCTCAGAGGTGGTGATGATTATTCTCCAGTGAGGACAATGAAGATCCCTCCAGACCTCCCAAGCCTTCCATGCCTTCCACGGCCATCAAAGTTCTAGACATCGTTTCTGTCCTCCAAGACTTGGGACAGTCAGTTCTCCAATGCCAGGTGTCAACCCAGTTTCTTGATAGAGAGGGCAGAGTGTCAGTTGAGACTTTCCCCAGGGTCCCATCTTGCATTCAAAGCAAGTTCCTCCAGGCTTCTCTGGACCTGAAGATCTCTACCCAGGGTAGCTCCTTTTACTGTCACTAATTTTTTGAGCCCTCCTTTTGTCCTTTGTTTTGATTTTCCCTCCTCTATGTCCTCATTGTTGGACAGTGAAGGCCAGATCTACTAGCCTGTTTAGATGGCTTGAGTTTTCTTTTTATGTCGGGGCTGACGGGTGATGAAATCTTCCCGCATTAAGGCTTTTCCCTCAGGAGTTGGACAGTCCAATTAATAAACCTTTCCCTCCTCCAAAAAGGGGCTTTAGGAGTTGTTCTCTTATGTGTTCCTTCCTCCATATTGCACAAACATCTCACAGCCTCCCTTCTAGGGTCATTTCTTTGATATGAAGAGGGCAGCCAGCCGCAAAACACATGGGCAAGAAACCCCAGGAGAATTGGTACCGATTGTTCCTCTGTGTGTCTATGAAGGTGTTTCAGAGGGCTGACACAAGAGTCAGGGTACTGAGTGGGGGAAGACCTGCTTGCAGTGTGGGTGGTTCTGTCCAATCAGCTGGGGGTCTATGCCTGCAGTGTGGGTGGTTCTGTCCAATCAGCTGGGGGGGCGGGGTCTATGCCTGCAGTGTGGGTGGTTCTGTCCAATCAGCTGGGGGGGCGGGGTCTATGCCTGCAGTGTGAGTGGTTCTGGCCAATCAGCTGGGGGTTTATGCCTGCAGTGTGGGTGGTTCTGGCCAATCAGCTGGGGGTTTATGCCTGCAGTGTGGATGGTTCTGGCCAATCAGCTGGGGGTCTAGAGGAAAAGACAAGCCCCTCTTGCAGTCTTCTGGGCTGGCATGTCACTCCTGCATCTCTAGGATTGTGTAATTTTCCACTGCTCGTGAAAATGACCTTTTAAAACAGCTACTTCCTTGTGTTTCATGATACTTTTCCTCATATAAGATGTGTTTGTGGGGAGGGAGGGACCAATAGCCTGTTTCATTTTTGACATTAGTCTGCAGATTTTATCCCTGAGGTAAGTGGATAAGGAGCCGGGGCTACAACAGAGTGAGCACATTCTGTGTACTTTGAACAAGAGAAGAAGGGGCATATTTATATTCACAGAGTAGGAGCTAAGGGTTCAAGAACCTATTTATTTCTTGTCCCTTTGAGGGCTTCTGTCTTCTTCATGGAGTGTGTGTGTGTGTGTGCTTGAACATATACATACGGAGGCCAGTAGTCAACGCAGAATGTCTTCTTTGCTCATTCTCTGCTTTACATTTTTGAGACAGATTCTCGTTAGACCTGAAGCTCACCCACTGGCTAAACTGACTGGCCAGTAAGCTCCCCGCTGCTGGGGTTATAGGAATATATTACCATGCCCAGCTTTTAAAAAGTCTTTGCAAGCACTGGGGATCCAAACTGAGATCCCATGCTTGTACTACAAGCACTTTGCCGCTTGAGCCATCTCCCAGTCCCTCTCTTGCAATTTTCAGGTGCCGGTTGCTGACTAAAATATGACTTTCTGCCTAGTTAGCTGCTTCCTGAGGCCCAGATAGATGCAGAAGCCGACCGTTCTATTCTCACTTTCTCTGTCCAGTCCGTTCTTAGCCACCCTCAGCCCCAGCCTCACCCTCAGCCACCCTCAGCCCCAGCCCTGCACCATTTTGTTCTTAGAGAAGACTCCTTGCTTCAGGTTTACTGCCTCAACAAGTGGGGACGCTAAGCGGAACAGAGCTGAAAGACTGGGAGTTGGAAGAGGAAGAAGTACATCAGCAAGATCGAAGCCCAGAACCCATGGTCCGAGACTTTGACTTCAGCTGTCCATCAGCTGGCACTGCCCATCTGCCTGGAGCCTCTCCTTCTGGCACCCGCTGATAATGGCCCTTCCGGGTCCTCTGCAGTGACCTCATTCCTCCATTTGAGATTTCTTCCTCCTTAATCATTTTAAGATTGAATTATGTTATTGTAAGGGTGTTTTATCTGTATGTCTGTCTGTGCATCATGTATGTACCTGGTGCTGAAGGAGGCCAGGAAAGGGTGTCAGGTCCCCTGGGACCAGTTATAGGCGGTGGTTGTGAACCAAGTCGGTATCAGAACTAAACCTAGGTCTTCTGGAAGAACAGCAAGTGCTTTTAAACACTGAGCTATCTCTTCAGCCCCATTTTTCCTTAACCTTAAGGAGAAGAAAGAGCCAATTCTCTAATCTTCTTGGGCTACATGAGTTGACGTATGGCACTGGCCTTGGATTTCACCCTTGGAGGCAGAAATCCCTTTCTGCCCAATATAGCAAGACAGACTGAGATTGGTTGGAAACCATTTGTGAGCATCAACTTGATTTGAAACTATCAGAGTTTTTACTGAAGGTCCGGGACCTAGGATCTTATCTTTAAAAACAAGGTTCTTGCAGCAACCGGCTTCAGACAACCAGTTAGAAGGCCTGCAATAGGCAACGGAAGGTTAGTTTGTGGTGAAATGACATTTGGGGGCCAGAATGTTTACACTGCTGTTTTGTCTTGGAGACAGACCTGCTCAAGAGGTTAGATCTGAATCAGGGGAAAAACTGAGAGCCTGTTATGGCTGCAGGGGGCAATGCTACAGATATGACTGGAATCGTGTTTCTTCCTGAATACACACCCACCGGTGTCTTTCTCAGACAGCAGCCCTGCTCAGAGCCCCTTTTAGGTTTAGTTAGTGTTATCAGTTGGACCACCAACCAATATCCTTTCCCTCTGGGCATTGACGGGGGTCTAAGAGGTGGCCCAGGCCTGACCAGCTTCCTTTCTACCAGTCAAGCCCACATAGGCTTCGTAGTGCCTGCAAGGAGCCCACTGGCATCTTTAGCATTTTCACCCTCTCAGTTCTGCTGGTTTTCAGAAGGGCTCAGGGTCTCACTGGGCACGTGACTTACGCTGGATGTGTTGGGGACACTCCCCTCTCCTCCGCAGAGTACACACTGGTAAGAGCACAACCCCTGGACTTCTCATGATCTCCCACTCAGAAGCTAGGTGACCCAGTGTGAATGAGAGGTTCCTTTAAATCCCCAAATGAGGAGGTTCTTAAAACCTTTTGGGTTCTGACTGGCCGCACATAGTAAAAGCCTTTCCTCTCCCTTGGCTCTGGCCTCTCAGGCACTGACTGAAAGCAAGACCAGTTCCACAGAGTTTGAAGTAAGAGTGATGGGTTTTAATTTTAGTTTCTGTAATTTTTAGATATTTGGGGACAGTTTGAAAAATAAAGAGAGAGTAGAAGACTGCCCCTTCTATGAAGCTTCCTTTTAAAAATGAAAACTGTATGTGTGGAGGTGTATGTGCAGGGGTGTATGCGTGGGGTGTACGCGTGTGGGTGTTTTGCCTGCACATGTGTCTATGTAGCATGTGTGCAAAGCCCACAGAAGCCAGATGAGGATTCCGGATGTTCTGGAACTGGAATTAAAGGTGGTTGCTAATCACTACTTGGGTACTGGAAATTGAACCTACGTCCTCTGAAAGAGCACTCAGTATTTTAAACCACGGAGCCATCTCTCCATCCCCTGGGTCAGTTTTGTCACTATTTATTTAATATACTTTACTCTGTGTCGCATCCCTCTCTATCTGAGAATCACAGTAATCCTTAGAAGAAATGCTGTACTTTCACACAAAATTTTAAAGAAGTATCGTTTGGGGACTGTCGTCTCACGGAACAGAGCAAGGGACAGATCCCTGTCCTCTGTGAGCCTGGCATTCAAGTCTCCTGAAGCTTTTACACTTGAAGTCAATCTTTACATCAGCCAACTGACCCGTGAACTCTGGTTCCACTTCATGCACAGTGTCGCCTCCCTGAACTCCTAGGTGGCATCAGTGTGTCCCTAAGTCCTTTGTTTCTGTGCCTTTAAGAAAGACAGACAGTTGAGGAGATGACAAGCAAGGGTTTGCAATCTTTGCCCAAATGTTATCTGTAATTCTTACCAATGATTAACTGCAGGAGGGACGGGCTGCGCCTCTGAAGCTGAGGTCATCAACATGAAAGACCTGGCAGCTGGACATGTAGCATAGTGAGCCCAGGAGAAAGGACAGCACAGCCGCAGAGCCCGACTCCTCAGATGTTACCCCTCACTTCCCCCAATCACCATATTCAATACACTTAATCAAGGCCAGTGGCCTCAGCAAGGCATGGTGTAAGCCAACACAGAAATCTAAGGCAGAATCGCCAGAAACTCAAAGCCCCTGTGGGCCACACATGCATCTAGAGAATGGTATCGCCTTGGCTTTTCTGCCCACTTGCCCCTGTCCCTTGGGCACTCTTTCAAAGGCTTCTCCTCTAAATCTCCATTGGGATTCCTTAGGCCCCTCATACTTCACATTCCAGGAGTTCCCTACTTCAGTCTCCCCTTCATCCCCATCTCCCTAGCCCAGTGACACAAACCTCATGAAGAACACAGAACTCACATCAGCTATGTGACCTCTCTTTGGCTGAGGAGGGTCCTTCTTCTACTCCTCAGCTCTGTTGTACCTACCTGAGCTCCTCTCTGTGGATTCTCGGAGCCACAGCGATCCACACCAGAGCACAACCCTAGGAAGTCACCCACCTGTCCTGCTCCGAGCTCCTTACAATGAGGTGAAAGAAAAGGACGTGCAGGGTTGCATGGTGTTCATCTCCAAATTGCATAATTCCTGTACTTCAGAATGTGAGTCCATTGGGAAATAAGATCATCACAGTTGGATTATTTAAGATAGAGCAAGATGGGTGACACACTAGTGAGTAACTGGTGTCCCTAGACCATTAGAAATGACAGAGGTGCAGGCAGGACACCAGTAAGGACAGGACCGGGGACTAGAATATTGCATCTATAAGCCAGGGGATAAACAATGGCGTCAAGATACTACCAACTCCAAACGTTGGAAGAAGCAGGAAGGATCTGGCCCTTGGAGAGAGAATGTGGTCCTGCCAATACTCTGGTTTCTGGCTTCTGGCCTCCAGAACTGTCTTGGAGAATCCTATTTGCTATTTTATGCTCTGGGTTTTGGTACTTTGTAGAAACATACCAAGAAGGCTAACATGGCAGTCCTGAGGTTCAAGGGCTCACAGACTGGAGAGAAATGCCAATCGCACAGCTGGTTCTCCAGAATTGCTCCTATTGCACTTATTCTATGCTACCTTGTAATAAGCACTGCTGTCTCCAGCAATGTTGTGCAGCTCTTACAAGGCCCAGGAAGCTCATAAAGTTCCAGTACTCACAAGGCCCCTCCCTAAGTTTCTATAAACAGCACATTAGGCAGGGAGCTTCTAGGGATGCCACTCTTGTGAGTCACCATCCACACGTGAATAGGTCTTACAGTTATGTGCTATCTTTGAGTTGCCCGTGCCCCTGTCAGGAACCTCTCACCTGTGTCCCTGTTCAGAACTTCTATAACACCATGGATTTCCCAAGATAGAGTAATGTTAATGTCATTGGTGCCGTTTTGTTCATGGATCCCCAGGAAAAGGTCACATAACACAGTGTCCAGCTGAAGTGACGTTGACAGAACCAAAAATGAGTCTAGGAAGAGCTGTTGCATGGCCCCTGTTATGCATGGGGAGGCACACAATGAAGGCTGATGGATCTGCGCGTGAGTTTCTGCAGGGACAACCCCAGCATGGCTGCCTTTCTCTTGTGGTACTGGGATGGTGTGTCTCTTTGCTGTGATGGCAGTGACATGCTCCTGGTGGTGAGTGGCAGGACATGCAGCAAGACCAAGTGTCTGAGAGTGGAACATGCTTCGGGGGAGATCCCAGGGAACCTGTCTTCCTCTGTGCTATGTGGAAAGGCATGTCTGCTTGATGAGTGAGCTTTGATATGCAAGTAGGAGGCATCCTCAAATCAGCTGGTAAACTAGAAAACATATTATCATTCCTGAAGTAGCACATTTGGGACAGGACCATAATCAGACTGTGGCAGCTGTTGCTTAGTCTTTGATGTGGGCAATAAGACATGTAACTAAGGCCTGGCTGTCTTCCCAGAAAAGGCTTGCTTGTGTAAAGGCGGAATTACAACAAGAAAGAGCCATGTGGGGAATCTCCTCCACATTAGCCTCTGGTTTCAGGAACAGTGAGAAAGGGAGAGAATGAGACAGAGTGTAGGCTTGCCATTTCTTACAGATAGCAGGGTGCAAGGGAAAGAGTACAAATTAGATCCTAAAGAAGCATTTCTAGAACTCCAAAATTTCGAATTTCCGGAAATAATCAGACAGTGAGGAGGAAGAAGGAGAGTGGTAAAAGTGATAAAAAAAGATGCCCTTCTGATCCAACTGTTAACACACAGGGGACTCCACAATCCAGCAAGCAGATAGAGATCAAAATAATGGTCCAGTATGGTAACTATGGTAACCAGGTAACATTCAGCATCTCGACTGCTTAAATTGGGGAAAACTTTTAAATGGGAGAACTAAAGAGCCTTCTATAGTCAGGTTTATGAAGCCTTGGGACACATGGGCAGATGAGGTCTGTCTGAGTGCTGTGGAAGCAGAGACAGTAATACAGCTACCCATCTTTCTAAGACAGAGACTATTTCTCTTTATTCAATACAAGGGAACTCAGTCCCCGAGGGACTGGCTCATATGAGAGACCAGGGACACTTGTTACGGCTGGGTGAGGTCCTTGTAAAAATTGGGGATTAGAAGCCAAGAGAAAAATGACAATCATTACTGAGAGTAGTGGCATGCAAGACACAGTATTTGATGACTCTAGGTAGGGACATGTCCACAGAAAAGAAGTGGAGTCGGTTCAGCAGGGACTGTTAGAGAGTTTTAGAGGCACCGCTGAGCCCCAGGGTGGGTCACGATCTTTACGAGGTGGGGGATGCTCTGGCAGGTCTGGATGGTTAAAAACAACATATAAATTAGGTTCATAAAACACTAGATCAATCAAAAGGGGGTGAGAGAAGAACAAGTAGACAAAGAGGTCTATCTGGCCCACTCTCTGGCAAATGTAGCCGCAACTTTATGGGACCAGAGTTTCTAAAGAAAATATTATCAAGAGGTGAAACTCAGTGCTTGTGAGCCTGGGCCGCTTTTAAGCCTGAGCAGCCGTTCAGTTGGAGGAGTAAATGACAGAGTGGTGCCGGTGGGAAAGACTGACCCCATCCTCTGGGTGCACAGTGATCCCTATCCCCAGATATGCTGTGCAAGTCCCCCTTCTTTAAGAAAGGGTTCTCAAGGAAGAAACTGTTCCCCTACCCCAGGGCGCTTACAGCGGTCAGGTGTAGTCAACAGAGAGGTGATGTTCATAGCTCTGGTCCAAAGCCTGTCAACATCAGAGAGTAAATGGTAGCAGCAGCCATGAAAGCAGCAGCATCCTCATCCTCCCCCAAGAGGAGGCCAAATGGCGCATGGACAATGACAAGGTTATGGAGGACTAGATGAGGTGGTGTCTCGTCTATGCTGTTATTGCTCTTCCGACTAAACGGCTGATAGAGGTGACGGGATCATTTTGTGCTATGTTGGCCCTTGCTGACGTTTCTTTTTCAGTACCTTCTTAAACATCTGAGAACAACTGGCATTTCTGGTTTTGGAATGGGCAGCACTGGGCCTTCAGAGATCCTTCCCACTCTGAAATTTCCATATACTGCTAACCCTTGAGTGCCATGCACAGTTGGCAAAGCATCCAAAAAGACACTAAAAATATCAGTTCAGGAGTTTGAACAAAGGTGTGGGTAGGAAGGGGCACCCCCGACCCCTTGAATGGTTGAGCGAAGATACCAGTGCCAAGGGTAGTCTGCCTTGCTAAGAATGAAGGCCAGAGGAAATCTGGAGTCTCCCACACCATCCAGGCTAAGGCCGCTACTACTGATTATACTCCCTGACTAGATAAGTCCCATTGCTGAAGACACCCCCATGCCTTTGCTACAGTGTGTAGAGAACCAACCTGGGCCTGAACTGGATGCTCTTTCTCCAATGGCTGGCTTTTGTAGTCCCAGGAGTGCAAATGACTGGGAAGAGAAGTATTACCATCCGCTCTGCTCAGCTATGGACCCACATGCCAAACAACATGTGCCTGCAGGTGCAATAGAGGCACAACGACTTGGGGTAGAAACAACAGCTTTTCTGTTGGGTTTAAGGTCCACTCTGCAGGAAGCAACCATGTCTGGTACTGAATCCAGAACAAAGATCCATCATTCGGAATGTCAAAACCCCTCTGCTGTAGCTTTGTTAAACAGATGTGATAGGCCTAGTAAGCTGCTTTCTAAACGCTTGTGTTTCTGCCCATAGATTGACAATTCTGTCAGCCTTGGTCATTAAGAGAAAGTTCCTTTTTACAGTGGGTGGTGGTTACTGCAGATATTATTAGCCGGTCAAACTGCTGAGAATATATGGCTCTCGCCGTGGTGTAAAGTCCAATGCTCAACCATAAAGGGAAGAAAATGACCAGACCTGTATATCGCACCCCACCCCCAAGACTCAGATAACATGTCAGAAGAAGGAGCGGAAAGAATGTAAGAGTCGAAGGAAGGGGTCAGGAACTATAAACCTATTTCCTCCTAAATGAAGCATTGCCCACTGGAAGGAGGAACTTCCTTCCTAAGACCTGGGAAGCTAACAGCATGCAAGGCTCAGGAAGTTCAGAAAGTTATGACTCTTCCCCAGGGTTAATAAACAGTAAGCAATTGCCCAAGAGAAAGAGACCCTCTGCTGTGGAGCTCCAGACAGAGAGAGCCAGGGATCAGCCTTCATGAGTTGCGTTTGAGTTACTCATGTTCCTTTAAGTAACTCCCGTAAACACATTGGCTCACAAATCTAGACTTAGGTGGAAGGCTGTCTTTGGTCTGCCATTGGTGTCCTGTCTGGGGATGAATAGATGTTTGTTCTCATCTCCCCGAGAAAAATCACACAGCATTCAGGGAACCACTCTAATGAGTTGAATGTTGGTCTTTGTGTGTATTGGTTCTTTAAAATACATCCAGTGACTTTGTGTGCATTCCTTTCCATTTTAATGGGACAGCATCATGCTCTGCCTTTCAGGCTTCTTCCCGTGATCTTAAACTCCTTTCCTCTTGGTTTCTGTGTTAACACTTTGAAGGGGACCCCATACAATGAGGAGCTCCCTCCCAGACCCCAGATTAGGCCCCAACCACACCCAAACACTCATTTTCACAGAAAGATCCTTTATTAAGTGGGGAAGGAAAGTTAAAGTGGCTGCTTTCTGACTCTGGCAGATAAACAGCAGCGAATGACCTTGCAAGTGTAATTTTTAGAAGAGGAAAAGGGGCTGTGTTAAAATGGGATAGGGTGTGCTGGTATCTGGTATGTTTTGATTGGACATGTTAATTCAATGAGCCAAAGGGAGCTTTTGATTGCTGCACATTGGTGGCCAGCCTCAGGAATGAGTCTGGCATAAGAAAGTGTCCACATAAGGACCTTCATGGCTAGCTTAGGGATTACAAGTGAGACGGATTGGGGAAGGGCAAGGTCCACCACCATCATGTTTCCCAAACCTGGGACTCCTAGACCCCTTCACACTTTGTGTCCACAACTGCATGGAGGCTGTTGTCCTTGTGATGAGCCCAGCACCCTCCAGCACCCCATCTCTACAACAACTGTGCCCTGCCCCACCTCTGGGCCTGCCAGAACCTCTACCATATGCACCACCAAGCAGAACTGCTGACCTGCAGGGCATGCATGCAGCATCCTTTCTGTACCAACTCCTCTCCACCACAAGCTGCCCCAGAGGCTCCTCTTCTCTGCACTTCGACGGCAACATTTGGCATCCTCCAGCTCTCCAATTTCTGCCATTAGTGGGTATTCACTTAGATCTCATTATTGAATGCTTTGGGTTTTTCCAAATGGCTACTATACTTAATCCTGAGCCCTTTTAGTTTCCTCTCTGTAAAGTTACCTTTGACATTCTTTGCCCAGGACTCCACAGGGATTGCCGTCTCTGAGTGATTCACACGCATTCCTTGTGTATTCTAGATATTAGTCCATCCGCTCACATTTTTAAAAACCTGCTCTGAACATCTTGAAATTTGCAGGAAAATGGATGGAGCTAGAAAACATCCTTTTTAGCGAGGTAACCCAGACACAGAAAGACAATTATCACATGAACTCACTCATAAGTAGTTTTTAAACATAAAGCAAAGAAAGCCAGCCCACAAATCAGAATCCCAGAGAACTTAGATAACAATCAGGACCCTAAGAGATACATACATAGATCTAATCTACAAGGAAAGTAGAAAAAGACAAGATCTCCTGAGGAAATTGGGAGCATGGGGACCTTGGGGGAAGGGAAGGGAAGGGGAGAGGCAGGGAGGGGAGCAGAGAAAAATGTAGAGCTCAATAAAAGTCAATTAAAAATTCTAACAAATTCAGAAAAAAACCCTGCTCTGTTGGAGAAATTATATACACAATTCACTATTTTAAAGAGTGAACACCAAAGGATTGTGATATATGACAGAGACATGCAACCCATCAGCAATTTAGAACTTTGCTCTCAGCTCAAAAAGAAGAACCCACAATTATCATATCTCACCCCATCTTTCTATCTCATCTCCAGCCCTCAGCAACCAACACACTTCTGATCTACTCTACAGATCACACCCCTTCCGGAGATGATGGCTTCCCTAGATATTTCCTGCAAATAGAATCATTTAATCTGTGACCTTTTGTAAATGGCTTCTTTCATTTAACACAGTGGGTTTTTTCTTCTTTTTTTATTGATTTTATTGAGCTCTACATTTTTCTCTGCTCCCCTTCCTGCCTCTCCCCTTCAGTCCTCTCCCATGGACCCAATTTACTCAGGAGATCTTGTCTTTTTCTACTTCCCATGTAGATTAGATCCATATATGTCTCTCTTAGGGTCCTCTCTGTTATCTAGGTTCTCTGGGATTGTGATTTGTCAGCTGGTTTTCTTTGCTTTATGTTTAAAAAACACTTATGAGTGAGTACATATGATAATTGTCTTTCTGGATCTGGGTTACCTCACTCAATATGATGTTTTCTAGCTCCATCCATTTGCCTGCAAATTTCAAGATGTCATTATTTTTCTCTGCTACATAGTACTCTACATAGTACAGAGTGTTTTAATGTCTAAAAATGCTGTAGCACATATCAGTATCACTTCCTCTCTGTGGATGAATAATTGTTCATCTGTTGTAAACCATCTGAATTGCCTTTTGGCAATCGTGACTAACGCTGCTGTTCGCATGTTTGTGCACACATCTGCATGAACATGTGTTTTTTGGTCTTGAGTGCTTATCTAGCTCATGGAATCTAGCTAGGTCATATGGAAAGCTCATGTTCTTCATGTCTTCCAAAATGGCTGTCTCATTTTACAACATCACCAATCTGCATAAGGGCTCAGATTTCACCCCATCCTGCCAACATTTATTAATAGATCATGTTTTTCTGTTCTATGTATTTCATTGCTATTGTTGATATTTTTATCTGATTTGGCACACAGTAATTGTAGATATTATGAAATAAAAGGTGAAGTTTGAATACATGGATAGAATATGTAAATATCAGGAAACTGGGCATGTCTGTCATCTCAGATTGTCATTTGTCATTTGCGTTGAGAAATTCCATCACTGGAACTGAAGGATATTATGCTTCAGTTATCATGAAATAAGCCAGGCACAGAAATGCAAATTGTGTTCTCACTTATATATGGAAGTCCAAAAGTTCGTCACTGATCTCATAGAAGTAGAAAATAGAGTCGGGTGTGGTGGCATTTATCTTTAAGCTCAGTCCTTGGGAGGCAGAGGTAGGCAGATTTCTATTAGTCTGCGGCTAACCTGGTCTCTATAGGAAGTTCCAGGCCAGCCAGGACCACATAGTGAGAAAAACCCTGTCTTTACAACAACATTAGAGAATAGTATAATGGTCAACAGAGCCTAGGGAGAGGTGGGGGTGTAGAGGGGGCTAGTTTAAAGACGCAGTTGGATAAGTGGAATGACCTTCAGTGTATATAGTGTAGTGGGTATTCACTCCACCCGTGACCTCCAGAATTACAGGCAACCTAGAAGCTAGGAATCAAACTCAGACCCTCTCCAAGAGCAGCACTTGCTCTCAACCATCGAGCTATCTCTCCAACCCCGTTTGCCCATTTCAAACTGTTGAACTGTTTGTCCTTCTCTTATTGAGTACCGAGTCCTTTGTAGATGGCATTCTCTTAGGGTTGATGAGCATCTCTTCCGTCACTCCCTTGGTGCCTTTGAAGTGTGTAAGCGTGTGTTGCTGCGGTCCTACTTATTTGCTGTATATCAAACCAGAGGGTAAGAAGATTTGGGCTCTGTTTCCTTCTGAGAGTTTCATGCTTCTAACTTCAAATTTAGGCTGTTGAACCATCTCAAGTGAGCTGTGAGATAGGGGTCCAGCCCCATCCTTATGTAGGCTACTCCTCCCTCTACTTGTAACTTGTGCAAGCATCTTCTCATGCTGCTGTTTTCCTCTATAAAGTACAGGAACTAGCCTTTCCACTGTCAGGTTGTTCCTGGAACTGTCTTCTGGTCCAGCCCTCCTGAACTCTCTATGAAATTATTGAGCCCACAATGAATTTTCAAATCTAAAGAGAGAAACTTTCATTTTCGCTGTCCATCATCTTTGTGGTCATTAAAGCTATTTCCACTCAAAGTCCTAGAATGAGTGTGGTTGGGGTCTGGCCAGAAGCTTCTCTTTACAGCAAATAGAAACCATGAGAGGCAGCCACACTGGACACAATGCAGAGATCAATAGACTCTGCCCCAGCAGGTGCATCAACATCACAGCTCCTGCATCTACAGCTCAAAGAACAGCATGGAAGAGAGGGCAGAAAGATTCTAAGAGCCGGAAAGCCAGGAAGCCTGCTGTGAAGCAGTCAGTCCTAGAAACGGCTGTGTAAACAAGACTGGAACTATGGCAATATCAGACATGCTGATGTGGAAGGGGGGATTTTCACAGGGTCCCCCTAGACAAAGAACCATAGGCAACTAATAATTGCTGGGAGAGGGAAAACTATCCTCTCCCAAGGGTGAACCCTCCTTATTGGTTATCCAGTACAAAATAGTCAGCCCTGAAACCATACACACATAAACAATAAAATCGGACTCAGCAGATTGTGTTTGTTTATTTGTACATAAATATCAATCATAAATATACACATATATAGGCATATATGTAACAATAATAATCAAAGAAAAAGAGACTATGGATTTGAGAGCTGGGGGAATGAGAGGGGTTGGAGGGAGGATACCTCCTAAAAGGACTCTCTTAAAAGAAAAGATGAGAAGGAGTAACGCAATGTAACTGTTTTAATTAAAATATATTTTAAAATTTGGGTATATATACTAAACATATTATCAAAGTAAATAATAACAAGTAAATAAAGTAAATAAATAACAGAGCTGAAAGAAAGAACTGGCTAGTAAATTTCCCCACAGCTTTTGCTCTAACAAATTAAGACATTACACAGCTTGCAACAGAGAAAGTTGAAGACAATCCTTGCGAAAGTGATACTGGGAAAGAGGAAGTCACCGGGAAACAGCCCAAGGACACTTATACTTCCGTCAGCATCACTCCAGCACCCATGGGCTATTGATCCCCAGCTGGGCTGACCCATACCTCATCTGGTCCCTCCCTGTGGGGCGGGGTCCAATATCTTAAAGAAGGCTTCTCGGGTCAGTGTCCAGGAACAAAGTCTGGGAGCTGGGGCGCGACGGAGCAGAGAACACAGATGGATTCCGATGGGACACCAAACAGGTCAGCAGGGAAGGGCAAGAGCAAGGTAACAAGGCACAGTATGGGGGGGGGGGGACAGGAAGACACCGAGGGAGGAGATCTAGAAAGTTCAAGAGCACAGGATGGACTACAGAAGGCCACTACAGGCAACTCTGGGGCAAGAAAAGAGGGCCACCTGGAAACAACCTAGATGCCCTTCAATGGAAGAATGGATGAAGAAAGTGTGGAATATATACACATTAGAGTATTATGCTGCGGTAAAAAACAATGACTTCTCGAATTTTGCATGCAAATGGATGGAAATAGAAAACACTATCCTGAGCGAGGTAACCCAGACCCAAAAAGATGAACATGGGATGTATTCACTCATAATTGGTTTCTAGCCATAAATAAAGGTCACGGAGTGTATACCTGGTGAACCTAA
>NW_026068139.1:101780-117147 GCF_014885135.2 Alexandromys fortis | reverse complement strand
AAAAAAAAAAAAAAAAAAAAAAAAAGAGGGTGGCTTGCAAGAGGCTGGCAGTCCTCTCATTTGAAGTTAGGAGGGTCAAAGGCTGCCAAGTTTTCCTTTGCCTCTATGAGTCTGCGGCAGGTCCCTCTCTCATACCCTTTGGCTTCAGAAGAGAGAACCATAAACGTCTTCTGCATCTCCTTCCTACTGGCTAAAGCAAAAACAGATTGGTGATAAATTGTAAAGAGGGAGACTGGCCATAAAGGGCGTGGAAAACACTAGGAGCACACAATGCCTCCATTAGGATTCCAGCCCCACCTTCCAGAGAGACAGTAGAAGATCAGTGGTTGGTAGAGGGTGGACTGCAGAAAGGGAGGAATGAGGAGAGCTTGGAGAATTGGGGGAGTGGGGGGGGGGCAGTGAGACTCTTGCCTGATACCGTGGTGGCGGGTGCCCATCATTACACCTGTCAGGATCCTCTGGATGTACCATCTGCTCTGGGTATTAATGAATCAATTGTCCCTGTGGCTCGGTTGTTACACATGGAACGTGCTGGTGGGTGCTGATAGCACAGGAGGCTGGGGGAAGTGGCAGGGGACATGGGACAGTGCTCTACACTTCCTGCCCAAGGTAGCTATGAAGCTAAAACACTCTCAAAACTGAAGTCTGGGATTGAGCAGTCCAGTCAGAAGACCAGTGGAATGTCTGAGTAGGACTCCAGGGTCTGCCTGAACCTTCTGCTGTTGGTGACAGACATAAAGCAGCTCTTGTATTGAGAAATGTCACTGGGAGGAGGTTCCACTGAGGCCCAGCAGTATTGAGGTCAGGTTAGGATCTGGAAAATCAGAGCTCGTGACAATGACAGAAGCTAACATATGTGCCGGGGCAGAGGTCCTCCTGGGAACTCTGAACACAGCAGGGCCTGACAGACAACCTCACTCCAGGTACAAGGGAGTTCAGAGAGATAGACACTTAAGAATCCTAGCATCCCAGAGACCCTCCCCTGAGAACATACAAAATACTTCCTGATGGCTTGGGGACAGGGTTAGAAAAAGGAAGAGGAAAAGGAAGGTCCTATCTCTATCCCCTCTCTACAATGAGGGGCCAGAGAAGGTGGACCTGGCTGTCCCTATGCTCCCCCACATAGTCTGCAGAGCTTACCACCCACAGTGTGCTGTGTGCAGACTGCATCATCAGGGGTCAGTTAAAGAAACAGGTTAGCAAGCCCTCCAGGTGTTCAGCTAGCACTCCAGGTGTTCCCGCAAGACCAGCTTTGTTCCAAATTCATTACTTCACATCTGATTTGCTTTTTTTTTTTTTGGACAAGTCTAGAGTGGAGCATGATGATGTTGTCACTTCCAGTTCACAGTTGAGACCATGGATACCGTAAGCAATATGGTCAAGACGATGTCATTTACCAGGACTTGAACCCACTTTCAACATCTATACTGAGTTTCAAAAGGTGGCCCCTACAGGGGGTTTTATTGTTGGGGAGATGATAGGATTTGCCCTACAAGGGCAGGAACCTGAGTTTGATCCCCATAACACACTTGAAATTCCAGGAGTGATGTCACATGCTTGTGATCCCAATGCCAAGAAGGCAGAGACAGGACATTCCTGAAGCTTGCTTGGTGGCAAGCTGTAGCACGATTAATAAAAACCCAGAGACAGATATTGGGGTTCAACCTGAAGGTTAGAAAAGCAAAACATCCAGCCACTGGATCTTACCTCTATTTCAGTCAGAAATGGTGATCCTGCCTCCAGGAATCTCAGAATGAGATTGTGTGTGAGAGCTGTCTCCTCCCGTCTTATATTCATCTCTAGTGCTGGGATCAAAGTCGTGCACCACCACCACCTGGTTTCTATGGTAAACTAGTGTGGCTACTGGGATTGAAGGTGTGTGCCACCACTGCCTGTTAAGCATGGCTGATCAGTGGGGCTGTTTTACTCTCTAATCTTCAGGCAAGCTTTATTTATTAAAATACAAATGAAATGTCGCTACAGGAAGTCTCATGAAATGATGATTTCCAGGTAAAAATCAGGGAATTTGCCTTACCAAAAA
Source organism: Alexandromys fortis (assembly GCF_014885135.2). NCBI lineage: Eukaryota > Metazoa > Chordata > Mammalia > Rodentia > Cricetidae > Alexandromys > Alexandromys fortis. The sequence continues at coordinate 115,106 of NW_026068139.1, read as the reverse complement.
AAAAAAGACACTTGAAGTTGACTTCTCCCCTACACATGCTTAAATACATAGCACATGCACACACAAAGCCTTACCCTGATACAAACACACACACACACACATGAACAATTTCATAAAAGGCAGTTGTTTTGCAATGAGTATAACCATCTGTTCCACCAAGTCTGTGTGATGTTTGAGGTTCAGTTCTTGGGTTGCTGTGGCTCATGTCCCTGGCTGAGGAAAATGTTCCTCTTTTGAAATAAACTGCCGGCCTGGGCAGTGGTGGTGCACGCCTTTAATCCCAACACTTGGGAGGCAGAGGCAGGAGGATCTCTGGGAGTTCAAGGCCAGCCTGGTCTACAAGAGCTAGTTCCGGGACCGGCACCAAAGCTACAGAGAAACCCTGTCTCGAAAAACCAAAAAAGAAAAAAAAAAATTTAAAAAAAACTGCAGGAGATGTGTGTAGACAAGAAAGTCCGTGCTACTCTAAGAGGTAACAGAAGAGAGGAGAAATCAGCGTATGCATGCAACGCATTCGGAACCACGAGTGGGGACCCAGAGACCCGATCTCTGCCTTCAGTTTGATTGACAGGAGGGAGCTAGTAGGTAGGGAAGTGACAGGGCTGAGGGACAAGGTGCTGTGAGGTGCTCCATTGAGAAAGGGTAATACTAAAGTCGTCTCCTCCCTTCTGCTGTGTTCCAGTGCCATGAAGCTAACAAAAATGAGCCGCGTCTTCACCTGGGGAGCTGCCCTATTGGTGCTACAGATGGCAGGCACAGAATCTGCCCTGAACACTCCTCATGACAAAGCTGGGGTATTTGCAGACCTGAGTGCCCAGGAGATAAAGGCTGTGCACAGCTTCCTGAGGAACAGGATGGAGCTGGGGCTCCAGCCATCCAAGAAAGTGACCATGGCCAAGAACTCAGTGTTTCTCATTGAGCTGCTACTTCCCAAGAAGAAGCATGTGCTGAACTTTCTGGATAAAGGAGGGAAAAGCCCTGTTCGGGAAGCCAGGGCCATCATCTTCTTCGGTGCCCAGGAGCACCCCAACATCACTGAATTTGCTGTGGGGCCCCTGCCATTGCCATACTACATTCGAGAACTCTCCCCCAGGCCAGGGCACCATCTGTCCTGGTCTTCCAGACCCATCTCTGCGGCAGAGTACGACCTCCTCTTCCACATGCTGAGGAGAGCCATCACACCTCTGCATCAGTTTTTCCTCGACACCACTGGCTTCTCATTCCTGGACTGTGATGCCCGGTGCTTGACTTTTACTGATGTGGCCCCCCGTGGTGTGGAGTCTGGTCAGCGCAGAAGCTGGCTTATTGTGCAGCGCTATGTAGAAGGTTACTTCCTGCACCCCACGGGTCTGGAGATCCTTGTGGATCATGGGAGCACAGATGACCAGGACTGGAGAGTAGAGAAGCTCTGGTATAATGGGAAGTTTTACAACAGCCCACAGGAACTGGCTCAGAAATATGCAGATGGAAAAGTGGACACGGTGGTCCTCGGGGACCCACTGCCTGAGGGCACAGAGCAGCCCCCACTCTTCTCTTCCTACAAGCACCGAGGGGAGTTTCCCATGCCCATCAACGTCTCTGGCCCTCACATTGTTCAGCCCAATGGCCCCCGGTACAAGCTGGAGGGCCACACAGTGATCTATGGAGGCTGGAGCTTCTCTTACCGGCTCAGAACCTCTTCTGGGCTGCAGATCTTTAATGTGCTCTTTGGGGGTGAGCGTATCGCCTACGAGGTCAGTGTGCAAGAGGCTGTGGCCCTGTATGGAGGACACACACCTGCAGGCATGCAGACTAAATATATAGATGTTGGCTGGGGCCTGGGCAGTGTCACTCATGAGTTGGCCCCTGGCATTGACTGTCCGGAGACTGCTACTTTCCTGGACGCCTTCCACTATTATGACAGTGATGGCCCTGTCCGTTATCCACATGCTCTCTGCCTCTTTGAGATGCCCACAGGGGTGCCACTTAGGCGCCACTTTAACTCAAACTTTAAAGGGGGCTTCAACTTCTATGCGGGTTTGAAGGGGTATGCGCTGGTGCTTCGGACAACATCGACAGTCTACAATTATGATTATATCTGGGATTTCATCTTCTACCCTAACGGTGTCATGGAGACCAAGATGCACGCCACTGGCTATGTCCATGCCACCTTCTACACCCCAGAGGGGCTGCGCCATGGCACTCGCTTACAAACCCACCTGCTTGGCAACATCCACACCCACCTCGTGCACTACCGTGTTGACCTGGATGTGGCAGGTAGGACTCACTACCAGGCTCTCTCAATCTCTTGGCTGCTTCTCACTCACAGACTCACTCCACGGGGATGGGTTGAGCTTCTCAGTCACATTAGGGTTATTCTTTCTGTCTGCTTCCTAGCAATATAAAGCACCATGGGTCCCTGACAAATGGAGACAGTGAACGGTATCCTAGGGTTACCCTGTATGTGGGGTGTGCATCTGTCCTTGTCTTGGGCTGAGTAGGTTGGTATACATGGACTGAGGAAGGGGTGAGTGTCCAGGCGGGTTACAGATTCCACAGCCTAGTGCTTTGAAATTGGGCTCAGGGCCATCTGGGACTGCTCAGTGGGTTTCGTGGATAAATGATGGCTCCACAGAAGAGTGGCAGGGATGTGACACCTGATACCGGATTTGAGAGCAGAGCAAGGCCACTGAGATCAGGTGAATAGCTTCTACCTGTTTGGCCCCACTTGAACTCTGATCCATAGTATCCTGACAGTGCTGTACAAACATGGCTGTCCCACACCAAGGTTTAGAGCACAGAAAACGTTCTAAAGGATATCCTGTGCATGCACCCCATGCCATGACTGGCCTGTGGCCTGACCTCTCACTCCTCTGGTTTCATCTTCCTTGTCATTGCCACCGCCTTGGTGCCCCGCCACTGGACCAGTGCCTGCCCTCGGCTCTGCATCTTCTCCTGCTGGCTCTGGGTGTAGTCGGGGTATGAACAGTGAGGTTTCCCTTCCAATATTTGAGTCTCACCCTCTATCTCCTCTCTTGCTCCCAGGCACCAAGAACAGCTTCCAGACACTGAAGACAAAGCTGGAAAACATCACCAATCCCTGGAGCCCAAGTCACTTCGTGGTCCAACCCACACTCGAGCAGACCCAGTACTCCTGGGAGCGCCAGGCTTCATTCCGCTTTGGCCAGACTCTGCCCAAATACCTGCTCTTTAGCAGCCCTCAAAAGAACTGTTGGGACCACAAGCGTAGCTACCGCCTGCAGATCCACTCTATGGCTGAGCAGGTGCTGCCACCAGGCTGTCCGGAGGAGAGGGCTGTCACTTGGGCCAGGTGAGGAGACCCAGGGACAGCCAGGGGCTCCCTTCAGTGACTATGTGTGCCTGATTGTGCCTCTGTCCTCCAGGCTCTGAGTCTGTGTGTTTGTGGGCATGCCTTCTCTTGCTCTTGGGGAGGGAGGGATGAGGGTGGTGCTCACAGGGCTCCTGACCCTTGCGTACTGCTGGACATTCTTGAAGACTCCCAGAAGATAGATAGTCATTCTGTAGAAGCAACAACTTGCCCCTCTTTGACCCTGAAGATGTTCCCTGGAAGGGCTCAAAGGCAGTATTAGTCCCTAGAGCCACCTGACTTCTTGTCTCTGCAGGTACCCCCTGGCTGTGACAAAGTATCGGGAGTCCGAGCGCTACAGCAGCAGCCTCTACAACCAGAATGACCCCTGGGATCCCCCTGTGGTCTTTGAGGAGTTCCTTCAGAACAATGAGAACATTGAAGAGGAGGTACTGACCCCATCCCCACCCCTGCCCACCTCAGGTCCTGTGGTCCTAGATGTGTGATTTTTCTAGTACATGGTAAGATAGGGTCATGATAGACTCATCCGCCTCTCTGATGGGACTGAGAACATCTCAGGAAGTTTATAGAGGCTTCTTTCAAGACACAAGGCAAACTGCCCTCAGATGGCTGGTACTCAGCACTGCCCTACCCTCTGAAACCTTTGTCTCGCCCATAGGATTTGGTGGCCTGGGTGACAGTGGGCTTCCTGCACATCCCCCACTCAGAGGACATCCCCAACACAGCCACACCTGGGAACTCTGTGGGTTTCTTGATCCGGCCCTTCAACTTCTTCCCAGAAGACCCGTCCCTGGCATCTAGAGACACTGTGATAGTGTGGCCCCGGAACAAAGGCCACAACCATGTCCAGCGCTGGGTTCCTGAGGACAGAGACTGCTTGAGGCCGCCTCCTTTCCGCTACAATGGCACCTACAAGCCTGTGTGAAGGATCTGGTCCCAGCCTCTGCAGAATAGCCCCGGAGCCCCAAGGGAGGGCAGTAAATCCTTCCGTTTCTACCCTGTATGCTGCTTTTTAGCAGTAGGGGGAGGGCTGGCCGTGGGCTCTATTCATGTTTCAACATCGCACCTGCCAATGAATTCCATGACCAATGCAAAGGAAGGATGCTGAAATTCTCTAGCAGGTGGGTTGTGGCTTTTTGTTTTTGTTTTTAACATTTGAGGCTCTTATCTTCCTACCAGAAGGCTTCAGGGAAATTGTCTTACTTCAATGAAGGGCATGCACAAGGAAATTGTTATTTGGAAATCTAATAAAATTACACCTTCACCCTTTAGACATTGGTCTGGCGTCTGGGTTTACCTCATGATCTCTTTCTAAACACATATGCTGATTTGTTGCAGTTTTGTCTATAAAATATAAAAAGCCCAAGGCCAATGGACTAATAAAACAAATTTCAGCCTTCTCTTTACTATGAAGGAAAGAAGGCTATAATTGGCTTTAAAAAAGCATTTTTAGAGCACTCAGGAGAGAATGGGGTGATAAAAACCAAAAGATAAACAGGTCATGTGAACTATGCACCCTCCCACCCCACCCCATGTGGGTGTGTACTTGTGTGTGTACATGCGTGTGTGCACGTGTGTGTATGTGTGTGTGCACATGTGTGTATGTATGCGTGTGTGCACGTGTGTGTTCATGCGTGTGTGCACGTGTGTGTATGTATGTGTGTGCACGTTTGTGTGTGTGTGTGTCTCAACAGTTGTCATACATGGACAATGCCGGTGTGCTGATCATCAAGGAGGCCTGTGAGGGCTCAGGAGATATGGGGCTGCACTCTACCTTCTCTTAAAGTTTGCTATGAATCTAAATTGTTCTAAAAAAAAAAAAAGAAAAAAAGATTATGGTTTCATCAACATCCCACTAAGGAGCTTTAGGTAGTCAATGGTTGCTAAGGGAACGGAAAGTCATATTCATCGATGATGTAACCACTGGTCTAGTAAATACCTCTCAACCCAAGAAAAGTCAGTGTGCTATAAAAGGAATGATTGATGAATGAATGAATGAATGAATGAATGAAGACAAGAGAGTAAGAGGGGACCTAGTGGGAAGGAGTTTGGCAGGAGCTTAAGAGGATAATGAGGACATTATTAGCAAAGTGTGTGTTATGTTCTCTATGTATAAAATTGTGGAAGGAAATTTTTAATTTTTATGAGTAATTTACTTACATTATGTCTACCCTTCCACCTGCCCCTCCAAGTCCTCCCAGGTGCCATGCCCTACACTCTCTCTCAAATCCATGACCTCTTCTTTATTTCACAGCAGACGTTACTGGTCCTCTGATCCTTTGGGGATTTTCCCTGGGTCTCAGGTGTAGGAGCCGCAGTGTGGATGTACCATTTGGAGTCGGGCAGCCACAATTGCTTACTCTCTACAGACCAGCTATGAATCTCTGGGATAGAACCCTTTTGTTTCGAGAAGAAGCTTTAAGGAGGGTATAAGGATAAGTGTTTAGAAGACAGAAACCATATTGGTTTAAGAAAGTGAAGAAGTGGGTTTTCTTCTAGGGCCTATGACCTCTCTGGCCATGGTAGCTGGCTAGGTTTACAGTACCATGTGTGAATTCCCTCCTATTGAATGGGATTTAAGTCTAATTAGACATCCGTTGACTATCCCAGAGATGAAAGTGTCGCTATTGGGTGGTCCTTGGACTTCCCACAGGGCAGAGAACCCTGATTGCTCTTTGGGCTGACGAGGGAGGGGGACTTGATTTGGGGGGGCGGGGAGGCGGCGGTGGGGAAGAGACAGAAATCTTTAATAAATAAATAAAAAAAAGTGTCGCTATTGCACCACCAGGGACATCTTGCCGTGCCAGTCATTGTTGTGGTTGGCAGGCTTCTCAGTTGGGTAGGATGATTGGTTGCTTTTTTCCTTGGCAGCTTGCATAGCACCTTCCTATACTGAGAAAGCTAGACCTCAGAGGTGAGTCTTCCAGGCCAGTTCTAGCTCAGTTCTCCAAGTCCTGTGTCCAAAGTGGGTGCTGTCTTCAACAATAAAGCCTTACCTTCAAGCTGCAATGGTAAAAACTTATATTGCTTTGAGGATCTCTTGGATTCCACTGATCGATACTAAAAAGAAGATTTTTCTCGGCCTAGCACTGAGGTTTTTGTTAGATAGTCTTGTGGTAAACATTATCACTCTATGTGACATAACTCCATTTAATGTGTGTGTGTGTTTATTTCAAACTTTATTATTTAAAATAAACACTACTTAAAGAATAAAATTATTTATTTTGAAAATTGAAAAAAAGGATCTCACACCAAAATTAACCAGACCCAAAGACTATACAACTCAATGAGCATCTGCTAGGATAGCCATTCGGAGCAGAAGCTGTGGAGCTTCATGTTGGGTTTTGTAGTTTTACTATCAAATATATTTTATACACTGTCCACTTGCAAAAAATAAGAAGTCCAAGACAGAGCTAGAAATAGAAAGCAATTAGCTCTATATCATCTTTCATTACTTATGTTTATTACCTAAATCCAATCCTTTCTTGTTCTCTTTTCTATATGTTATACTGCATCGTGTGTATATTTGTTTATATCTATCATCCACCCATCTATCTACACATCTATCTACCTACATATCTATCTATCTACATATCTATCTACCTACATATCTATCTACATATCCATCTATCTACATATCTATCTACCTACATATCTATCTATCTACATATGTATCTACCTAAACATCTATCTACCTACATATCTATCTATCTACATATGTATCTACTTACATATCTATCTATCTATCTACATATCTATCTGTCTACACATCTATCTACCTACATATATATCTACATATCTATCTATCTACATATCTATCTATCTACATATCTATCTGCCTACATATCCATCTACCTACATATCTATCTACCTACATACCTATCTATATACCTACATATCTATCTACATATCTATCTATCTACATATCTATCTGCCTACATATCCATCTACCTACATATCTATCTACCAACATATCTACCAACATATCTATCTACATATCTATCTATATGTCTATCTATCTATCTATCTATCTATCTATCTATCTATCTATCTATCTATCTATGAGAACAATGATAATTCAGCTTAATATTTGCCAATTTAACAGAACAATAGTAGTAATTTCTCCCCTAGGGCCTACGACCTGCTAATCACAGATTCTTGGCCCTGATCATAGCTTCAGGTATGAATTTCAACTTGTGATTGGCTCCTCCCATGATATTTGTGGCAGACAGTATTGCACCAGTGGGCCCGTTTGTTTGTAGCTTGCCCTTTTCTAATTCATACTTTGCCAGCCAGTTTTAATTGAAACGTACCCAAGTGCAGTGCCCCCTGCTGGTAGAGGACTGCAGCAACACAGAACTCTGAGCCTCTCTGTCTTATCTGACCGGGAAAAGGGGGTTTTCCACAGATCCCTCCTTGAGGATTGCCATCTGGAGAGGCAGAGGCAGTTAATCACCGATGACAGCAAAGACTTCTCGGAACCCTTCTACCTGCTTACAGGCCCAAGGAGTAAGCCTGGCCTCCAGACTTCACCCTACCTACAGGAGTGAAGGGTGCAGTTAGAGACCCAGAGGGACCCCGAGTGGGAATTCACAGTCAGATAGAGCCTCCTTGTATCAGTGACAGGCACAAGGCAGCTCACCTGGGAGAATACCCATGAAGAAGGGCTTCCGCTGGTTAGGATATGGAGAAACCAGGGCCTGTGACAGTGATAACAGCCAGTAGATGTACAAGCATTAAGACTTCTCAAGAAGCCTGCACACAGCAGTGTTTAGCAGACATCCCTACCCCCCCCCCCAAATATAAGGGTGTACAGAGTGACAGCCACAAAGGTCTGCCGGCATTGCAAGCAAACCCACCCTGCACACAGTACTGGTGGCTTGGGCATAGGGTTAGGCTGTGAAAATATTGGTCATGCCTGTCCCCTAAAACAGAAAGAGGAGAGCATCTTTCCAACTCGTCTACCTGGGATGATCTAACTCCTACAGGTTTTCACAGATACCTAAACTTGAGTACCAAACGGGGAAGCCAGAGAAGGCTGAGCAGGGCAGGGGTATTCCATTCTTGCTTGACAGCCTGAGTCCCACCAGTCTGATGAGCTGGAGTCCAAAATTTCAAGGTTCACTTTAAAGAGATATACCCAACATTCCTTGTGTTCCTAGAAAGCTGGCATTACCCCACACACTTTATGCTTACTGTGTGTGAGCTTTTTAATCTCCACAACCTTCAGGATGTGTGTGGTGGTTTGAATAAAAATGGGCTCCCATAGAGCCATAGGGAGTGCACTATTAGGAGGTGTGGCCTTGTTGAAGTAGCTGTGGCTTTGTTGGAGGAGATGTATCACTAGGGGGTGGGCATTGAGGTCTCCAACACTCAAGCCAGCTTTCTTCCTCCTGCCTGCCTATCTGGATGTAGAACTCTCAGCTCCTTCTCCAGCCCCATATCTGCCTGCATGTTGCAATGCTTCCTGTCACGGCAATAATGAACTAAACCTCTGAAACTGTAAGCCAACCCTAATTAAATGTTTTCATTTGTAAGAGCTGCCATGGTCATGGTGCCTCTTCCCAGCAATAGAAACCCTAACTAAGGCAATGTGCTTCCTGCTGTTGTCATTTCCACTTCATTGTTAATGCAACGGAAGCCCAGAGAATTCAGACAATGTGGCCAAGAACACACAGGTTGACTTTAGTCACGTGATTGCCCAAGACTTCAACCCAGGCAGTTTAACCCTGGAGTCTGTATTTTTAACATCTACCCTAAACTTCTAAAATGTGTTCTCTAAAGTTTATATTAGAAGGTAGTTTTGTTGTCAGCATAGCCGCTTGCTCCTCCAGGACAAAAGCCCTTTGATCCCTTTAGCGCCGAGCCTTGGGCTGCTTTGACTCACAGTAGTTCTGCTGATGGGTGTTCTTCCAATGAGATAACACAAAGAAAATGGGAAATGATGAGACTTTATCTACATAAGACATATCACAAGAGGTCTGTAGATGAGGAAGGAAACAGGCAGATATACTCACGGGGTCTGAACAGCGCTAAACTGAGTAGAAACCCAGAGATTCCAGCTCTGGCTTAGAGGGCGAAACGCCTGTGATAGAAAAAGTTGAGACATGGCTACTCTAAGGCCAGCTTGGAGCAGGAAGTACTCAAGTTCTGCATCCTCCTATACTGTACTCTAGAGCCAGGGGGTCGGCATGAAGGAGCCTGGGACTGGGCTGGGCAGCAGCCATCTTAGTGATACAATAGGAGAGCTCACCATGACAGCATCAGGAGAGTGCCCCATAGGGACCCTGATGATAAAGCCCAGGTATTCTGATCCATGAGTGCTCATAAGTTGGGGTCGGTATACACCTTCCTGATGAGTGGGAAGAATCTGGAGCTTCTGCCACACGAGTCACTGACATTGGCCAAGAACTCCGTGTTTCTCATTGAGGTGCTGCTGCCCAAGAAGAAGGATAAGCTGAATTTTCTAGATAAAGGAACAAGACACTCACCCCAACCCCAATGTCATTCCTTCAGAGCAGTGAACACACTGGAGAAGAGGCACTGAAGCAGTCTGCCCTGTCTGCTTCTGGCCTTGGCTCTACCTGGATCAGTCCCTGGTCCCCAGAGTGTGGTATGGCATAGGGTGAAGAGGGAAGGTTTAGAGTTCAAGATAGCTCTCCCACCATCTATAAAATGGAATGAGGACCTACCAGGAAGGTTGGAGGCACATCTATAAATACCCAGAGTTCCCTCAGATGGCCGATACTCAGCACCAACTTATCCATGGCATGGAAGTCTGGGTTTCTTCCACACGATTCAGTGACCTGGGTGACAGTGGGCTCCTTACACATCCCCCACTCTGAGAATGTCCCCCAGGCCTCCCCCTGGAACTCTGTGGGCTTCTTGTTCCAGCCATTTAAGTTCATCCCAGAGGTCCCATGCATGGCATCCAGAGATCTGATGCTGTGGCCTTAGGATAGAGATCACAGCCACTTCCAGCACTGGATCCCTGAGGACAAGACCTGTATGGTGTCTCCCCATTTCAGCGACAATAGTACTTACCACCCAGTGTGACAGGTTCAGCATTGGCCTCTGGAGGGTAGCATGAAGCCCCAGAGAGGCAGACCGACACTTTACAATGCTGATGGGGGGCATAGCGCCACCTGCTCAGCAGGGCAGCTAAGGACTACTTTTGTGTTTCCTAGGTGACTCCCCAAAGTACTCCACATCTAGTGGGGGGGGGTTGCTGGGGAAGGAACCCACCTCACATGATACTGGAAGTAAACATCTGACTTTTTCAGCTGCTCTCAGCAGAACTGTCCCATGTCAGTAATGGGCATACACAAGGAACTGTATGAGGAAATCTAACAGAATTGCCAGCACCTTGATTCTCTGACCACTGATCCAGAATCTATGATCTACTCCCAACATCTCTTTATAAGTATGTGTTTATGTGTAGGTATTGTCTATAAAATCAAATGCCTGGAGACAACAGACTTTCCATCTGTGGGAAGAAGAGTTCAATAAACTAGGGGACATCTGCACTGTCACACTTAGTGATGACAAGGGCAGGAGCTGGGACGGTCTGGCTGTAGGGAAAGCCTGCGGGACCTAGTCCATAGCAAAAGAAAGCAGTACAGGAGCCTGGGTAGTGTGCCAGCTTCTAAGAAGCAAGAGAAGAATCTTTAGATCTGTCTTTCCGGGGATGGAAGTTGGAAGGCATATAGGTGCCCCAATGAGATGGGAAAAGACAGTTTTCCCACAGTTGCCTCCCTTAGGAACACAGCCCTGAGGAGCTCCAGAGCTGGTACTGGGATAATGGCTCAGTTAGCAAAGCACTTGCGTAACTGAACATAATGTCCTGAGTTCAGATCCTCGATAGCCCTGTAAAACTGGGCACAGGGTCACTTCAGTGCTGTCAAGACAGACAGATTTCTGGAGCTCACTGGTCAGCAAGCCTAACTGAAGCAGCGGCCACCAGCTTTAGTGAGAGGCCGTGTCACCGAATAGGAGGAGAAGAGCTGAGTGAGAAACACAGTTTAGACCTTTGCCGTTCACACATGCACACGCATGTTCATGCTGCACGGTGTCCTACCTAGCTCCTCTGTTGCTCTGACAAACGCCATGACTAAAGAGATTTGAGACACTGCCAGGTCCACCACTGAGGAAAGTCAGGACAGAGCTCAAGCAGGGATCTGGAGCCGAGACCACGGAGAAACGCCGACTATTGCCTCACTTCCAGGCTCACATTCAGCTAGCTTTCTTTTTCTCATTTTTAAAACAATCTTATTTTATATACCAATCCCAGTTCCTCCACTTCTCCTCCCCCCATCTTCTCCCCACCCCATCACTCATCCCCCTCCTCAGAGAAGGTGAGGCCTCCCATGGGGCGTCAATAAAGTCTGTCACATCCCTTGAGGCAGGAACAAGGCCCTCCCTGCTTTCTCTAGGCTGAACAAGGAATCCCTCCATAGGGAATAGAATCCAAAGAGCCAGTTCATTCACTAGGGATAAACACTAGTTCCACTGCTAGTGGCCCCACAAACTGCCCAAGTCACACAACTGTCACCCACATTCAGAGGGCCTATTTCAGTCCTATGTAAGTTCCCCAGCTGTCAGTCCAGAGTCAGTGAGCTCCCACTAGCTCAGGTCAGTTGTTTCTGTGGGTTTCCCCATCACGTTCTTGGCCCTTTTACTCATAATATTGCTCCTCCCTCTCTATGGCTACACTCCAGGAGTTTGGCCCAGTGCTTAGCTGTGGATCTCTGTATCTGCTTCCATGAGTTACTAGATGAAGGTTCTTTGATGGCAGTTAAGGTAGTCATCAATCTGATTACAGGGGAAGGGCATTTTAGGTACCTTCTCCACTATTGCTTAGATTCTTAGCTGGGGTCATCCTTGTGGTTTCCTGGGAATTTCCCTAGTGCCTGGTTTCTCACTGACCCCAGAATGGCTCCCTCTTTTATGTATCTCTTTCCTGGCTCTCCCTTTCTGTCCTTCACCCAACTCCACTTTCGTATACACTCCATAACCACCTGCCCAGGGATGGCTCTGCCTACAGAGACAAGGCTCTCTTCCTTCAATTAGCAACCAAGAAAATGCCCTGGGCCAGGACTAGTGAGAGGCACACACCTTTAATCCTAGCAATCTTAGAAATCTCAGAAAGCAGAGATGGGGATCTCAATGCGTTCCAGGGCAGTCTGGTCTGCATCATGAAGTCTAGGCCAGCAAAAGCTACACAGTGAGGTCCTGTCTTAAAAAAAAAAGAAAGGAAGGAAGGGAGGGAAAGGGGAAGAGGGAGAAGGACATGGAGGGGAGGGAGAGAGAGAGAGAATGCCCCAAGTTAATCTAATAGAAGCAAGCCCTCAGTCGAGGTTTCCTCTTCCCAGACATGTCTAGTTTGTATCAGGTTGACAGAAACTAACCAGCACACACGAGGACCCTAAATGCTAGTGGATTCACAAAACACTGCATGCCCAACATATTCCATACACAACTAAAGAAAGAGACATACAAAACAAGGAGAACTATTAAAGAACTTCAGAAGAGAGAGGTTTCCCCAGCTGGGTGGAAGCAGGACAGAACAGCTGGAGGACTCTGAGCTGGGTATAGAAATTCCTAGCCAACTGCTCCTCATTGGGACCTTGGGAGCTCAGTCCAGTGCTCCAGTGTGGGTCTCTGTCTCTATCTCCATCCATCACCAGATGAAGGTTCTATGGTGATATGGAAGATATTTGTCAGTATTGCTATAGGATAGGGTCATTTCAGGTTCCCTATCCTCAGCTTCCCAAGGGACTAACTGGGGACATCACCTTGGGCTCCTGGGAGCCACTCTAGGTTCAAGTCTCTTGCCAACCCTAAGATGGCTCCCTTAACTAAGATATGTGCTTCCCTGCTCCCCTATCCAACCTTCCTTTATCCCAATCTTCCTGTTTCCCCAAGTTCCCCCAATCCTCCCCTTCTCACTTTTCTCTCCCCGTCCCCCCTTATCCCCAACCCACCCCACCCCCAAGATC
>NW_026068139.1:62082-101194 GCF_014885135.2 Alexandromys fortis | reverse complement strand
TGGGAGGAGGCGGAAACTTTTTTTTCCTTTTCTCAATTAAAAAAAAAAAAGAAAAGAAAAGAAATTCCTAGCCAAGGTCTGCTGACAAGGGAGACAGAAAAGCAGACAGATGGGCAACTCCACACTGATCCTTCAGCACTGTGACCCTAAACTCCACACTGATTCTTCAGCTCTGTGACCCCCAAACCCCACACTGATCCTTCAGCTCTGTGACCCCCCAACTCCACACTGATCCTTCAGCACTGTGACCCTAAACTCCACACTGATTCTTCAGCTCTGTGACCCCCAAACCCCACACTGATCCTTCAGCTCTGTGACCCCCAAACTCCACACTGATCATTCAGCTTTGTGACCCCCAAACTCCACACTGATCATTCAGTACTGTGACCCCCAAGCTGCACACTGATTTTTCAGTACCGTGACCCCCAAACTCCACACTGATCCTTCAGCTCTGTGACCCCCAAACTGTACAAAGTTGTCACCCACGAAACCATGGAAATTTCCAGAGCTGAGACCACTGAGGAGCCAGAAGCAGAAGAGACAATCATGGAAGCTCAAGAGCAGCCAAGATCAAGGATTCATTAGACCAACCCCATCCTCTCCCTCTTACAAAGAAAGAAAAACTAGTTCTTAGATCAGCAATGCACCTGAGCTCAGAGGAAGACCAGTTAAAGACCTGGGGCAAGCAGTTGCTATGACACTTTTCTGTGTATGTGTGCATGCATGTGAGTATGTGTGTACATGTGTGTGTGTGTGTGTGAGAGAGAGAGACAGAGAGAGAGAGAGAGAGAGAGAGAGAGAGAGAGAGAGAGAGAGGAGAGACTGTTGTCCTTCTCACCACTCTGTACATAGTTTGAGGATGGAAAGCCACCTCCTCTACATTTCCATGGCTGACAGTGTGCTTGTGACAGGCACGAGACAAGTCCTTGATAAAGAGATGCAGTTGAGGGGAGCTTCCCAGGGGGACCCAGCAGCATTGCGGTCAGGTTGGGCTCTAGATTAAACAAGGCCAATAACAATGACAGCATCCAACAGGTGTGCAAGAGCTGAGATCTCCCAAGAGCTCTGTGCACAGTTGGGCTTGGCAGACAGCCCATGCCCAGGTCCAAGGGTGGGTAGAGCGACAGTGCCCAAGCTCTCCTGGCAATCCTGCCTACATGCAGGCAAGAGATGAAGACTCAGACCACCTCTTCCCTCAAACGCCTAGAAAGCAGGACATTGACCTGGCTCATGGTCTGGAATGACCTGACAGGGGTGCTCCCTCGGGTCAAAAAACTAACCCCCACTTTCCAGTACTTTACTTGGGGGCCCAGAGAAGGCTGGGCAGGGCCGTGTTCTTCCCTTCCTTGCTTCACAGCCTAGACTCCGTCTTGCCAATATGTAGTACTCAGAACCTGTGATGTGCTGAGGTCCGTGTGTTACCATTGGGGTGTTCTTTACAGAGAAGCCTAACAAAGACTCTCTGTCTTCCTGGAAGGCTGATGTTGTCCGGTGTGCTTTGTACTTACTGTTGGGTTGTTTCTCTTGGGACACTCAGGAGGTCATGGTTTGGTTTTGGGGGGCTATTTTTGGCATTTTGGTTCCACAGTTGAGACAGTGAAGAGTTCGAGCAACATGACCATAGTGACATTGTCATTTATTGGAAATCAAGCCCAGGCAGAACTCAAACCCAGAGTCAGCACTGTGAACATACAGAGTTAATTTTTAAACACAGCCATCTAAAAAGCATTTTGTTGCACAAGAGTTGGTTTCGCTGTCAGGATAGCCCTCTCCTCAATAGGATGTAGGCAGCTGGAGCCCTGGAGGACCAAGCCTTGGGCTGCTGTGACTCATAGCAGGCCTGACTGAGATGTTCCCCTACTGAGATAACCTTGAATAAAGGTCAAAATACAGCAATGGTTTTAAGTGAGAGAGACTATAGGAGGGTTGTGAGGAGATCATCAGAGGGTACCCACATAGGAACCAGGGCAGGGTTGGGAAGCATGGGTGAAGACCTAGGACCCAAGCTCTGTCTTAGCTGAAGCGAGCTGAGGAAGCCCTCGGCAGTGCCTGATGCCTGGGAACAAGACACTCTGAGATGCGAGAGCTTGGAGAGGGGCATGCTTAGGTGCTTTCCTCTGCTGTCTTCCAGGGAGGATGGGCTCCTGCAGAAGAACTTGTCACTGGATAGGGCACTATATATGGCCGTGGCAGACTATGCTCAGGACCTGACTCGGGGCTCCTGGCTGGCAGGGCCAACATGTTGTGAGATTGGCTGCATATAAGCTGAATCCCATGCACACCTTTTCCGACCCATCTCTAACAGAGAGTGTGGCTTCCTCTATGACTCATGAAAGAAGGCCACCAAGCTCCTGAATTACTTTTCCCTCAACACTTCCAGCTTCTTACTTCCGTGTCTAACTGTGTCTAATCTTCACCAACATGGCTGCCCCTGGCCTGGAATCTAGCCAGTTTTGCATTTGGTTTATCATCTTGTAACATTATATAGGCTTCCTGCATCTCACAGGTCTGGAGATCCTGGTCTGGGATCACAAGGGTCTAAAGTCTGGAGACTGAAGCAGCTCTGACATAACACAGAGGAACCGACTTGGAGATATAAGAAGGAATAAATGAACAAGATGATGCTCCAGGACCCACTGCCTGAAAGCAGAGAGGGGACCATCATTTTCCTCTTGCGTGCCCTGTGGGATTTTCCTATGACCACCAAGTGGCTCTCCATTCCCACTTTCCATGTGACAGCTTAGGGGGCAACATAATGCTCACAGAGGCTGGAGCTTCTCCTGCTTACTGTTCCCTTCCAGGCTGTGTCTACTGAGCGTGCACTTTGAGGGTGAGCAAGCTTCCTATGAGGTCAATGTTACAAGAGCTTTGTGGTAGTGTATGGAGGGGACACACCTATAGACATGCAAATCACACACATGGACATGGTCTGCAGACTGGCCAGTGTCACTCACAAGTTAACCTGCATATCCGCTGTCCAGAGATAGCCACTCGCATGCTCAGACACCTAGTGACCAGCCAGCAGGTCACCCCTGGCAGTGACTCAGCACTATGGAACTGAGATCCCCCATGGTCTTGAGGCCTTCCTTCAGAACAACAAGAGCACTGACAATGAAACACTAGCCCAGTCCTTTAGGAATCCACAGTTTTGAATCCATTCCATCTTGGCTGAAGGTCAGAGAGTTCAAAACTATTCTTGCTCCTCAAGGACAAACAACAGGATGTTTGACCAAAGGTGTGGTTACTGGACATCTTGCTACTCAAAAGCCAGACAACAGGATGCTTGACTTAGGGCGTGGTTATCTGGTGTTTTGAGAGGTAAGGAGGTAATTAAGCTTGCTTGTTCTTTGGAGGTCTTGTGTCCTTCCTTTTGATTGGGTTAGTAAGGACCATGAGTGATAAACTCAGGGCTTCTGTTACATTATTCCCTGGAAGCCCTCCCAACTCTCTCTTCTGTCTCCTGTCTATTTCTTTCCTCAATCCTCACTCCACTTTCCAATAATGTGGGAACAGTCAAGCCAGACCTGTACAGTCCTCTCTGCCCACTTTCAGCATTCTCAGTGGCCTATGTGCAGGCCGGTCCCTGGTCCTGAGATTGTGACTTGTTGCTAAGTGAAGGGTAAATTCAAAGGCCATGAAAGATGAGGACATCTCAGGAAGTCAGAGCACCTTCAGATGGCCAGGAGTTAACCCTGACCTACCCACCTGTGTCTCTCCTACAGTATTTGGTGGACTGGGAGACGGTGAGAACATATTCCCAATGTGACCACACCCAGAAGCTCTGTGGGCTTCTTGCTCTGGCCTTCAAGTTTTCCATAGAACTTGTCCATGACCCCCAAAGACAAGGAATCCTGTATCCCATATACAGTGACAAGAACTGACAGGCACAGGATTCCTGAAGACAGAGCCTGCCTTATGCGTCCTTCTTTCCAGCACAATGAATCCTGAAGTCCTATGGGAAGAGTCCACCCCAGATACTTCCTAACAGCCCCAGAGCCACAAGGACAGATAACAGCCCTTTACCATCAAGCACTGTATGCAGCTTCCTAGAGTTGGGGCAAGCATAGTGCCACACCCAGAGATGGGTGGCCACAGGTTCCACTTGTGTTGTCTACTGCACCCCCCAAAAAGACTTCCATGATCAGAGTAGATGAAGCCCATTGGGATGCTAAATTTCTGTATAAGATGGAGTGTTCCTTCTCAGGGAGGCCACAGGTTAGCTACCCTACCTCAGACAGCGTTGGCATGTGCGAGGAAGTTACTATGACGAAATCTAAAAACTTTTCCAATACCTTCACCCTGTGTCCATTGTATTAGCATCCAAGGCTTATCCCCATGATCCCTCTTCAAACACCAGAAAAATACACGTGTGCTGATTCGCTGCCATTCTGTCTATAACAACAGAACTCTGGAGACAACAGCACTCCCTCTCTAAGAAAGATATTTCCATGACCTAGGACACAGCCACACTGCAGGGTCAGATGGGGAAAGAATGAGCGAGGACAGCCAGTGGACTGTAGGAAGATCCCGCAGCACCGGTGTGTTTAGGAGAAGCAAACGACCGCAGCATGGGTAACGTGCTACTCTTTGCTAAGATCGGGGAGACTAAAGGTCCAGTTTTACAAGGATGGAAGATGAAGGGCTTGTGCATGCCTCCAGAGGCTAAAAAGAACACGAAGCAGACTTTTCCTTCGTGGCTCCCTCAGAAGCACACGCCTAGAACTCCAAAGCTGCTGCTGGGACGATGGCTCAGGCAGGAACCTGCTCGTTCTGCAAGCACGAGGACGAGTTCAGATCCCCAGCACCCAGGTTAATCAGCCACAGCAGAACACGTGTGTAATCCCAGCCCTGGAGTAGTCAGAGCGTAGAGACATCCAGATCCCTGCAGCTCCCTGACCAATCTACCAAGTAGAAGAGCTCCGTGAGTCCCAGTTCAGTGAGAGACTTTACAGCAAAACAATAAGGTGAAGAACAGTGGTGTTCACCTCCAACCTCCACACACATATAGGCACTCACACATGCGTCTGCACACACATACGTATGCACACACACACACACGAAACCGTACCTATATATACCCACACACGTACAAAAAAGAAAGATCAAAAGAAAAGTTAAAGAAGCTTTAGAGCTGAAGAGAGGTTAGGCCAAGTTTGTGGAAATTGTTTAGAGCAACACGAACTAATCAGGTGGAGCATTCCTCGGGCTTACCCTCTGCACCTTGGTCAGTCATGGGTCTCTTAATCACTGTCTACGGCATTTGCAGAAGCTTCTCTGAAGAGCACGTTAATTGGTGTACATAAAAGTAAGTCACTGGGAGTCAGTTTAATACATGTCTGTTTAGTAAATGAAGGCAACAGGCTCTCCCCTAGGGCCAATGATGCATCTAGCCACAGGCTTGCACCAACAAGGGTACCGGGTCTAGGTTGCATCCTGTGGCGTAAGACTGAATCTCCTCCCCTCAAGGCTAAGAGATCATTGCAGAGCAGGAGGGCAATAGGGTAAGAGCCAGAGGCAGCGAATGAGGGAAACAATGCCTTCCAGACACAATGAGTCAGCTGCACACAGGAACTCACAGTGATCGTTACAGTGTACAAAGGGTCCAGGAAATCTCAAGCCAAACCAAATCCCAGCACTGGGGTGGCAGTGGCCTCAAGTCCTACCCCTAACTGAGGAGCTATTGGCAACTGATCACATCTGGGAACGAGAGAGTCAATTTCTTTTAAAGAGTATCGCCACTGGTGGGTCACCCCACACAGTAGTGGGCAGTCACCATGAGATTGGACTTTATGGGGAAAGACAGACAGAGGACACAAATCTGGGTGGGTAGGAAAGAGGATATGGATCTGGGGGTAGTGGGGAAGGGGTGAGCACAGTCAAAACTCACTGTAGATGTTCTCAACAAACTAACAAAAAGAAAAAGGGAGGTTAACAAGGTGTGTGTGGAATTTCCTACCCCAGGCCTGCAGACAGAAAAAAATAGAAAAGCAAACAGATGAGGAACCCATTCCATGGGTTCCAACACTATGACTCCTAGGCCAAGCAGAGCTGTCGCTCTTGGCAACCCTTAAATCCAGGATGCCCAACAAAGAACCAGGAGCAGAAGAAGCGGTCACGAGAGCTGAGAGGCAGCCAAGTCCAGAGGTTCAACAAAACTAATCCAAGGATTCTTCCTCCACAAGGAAAGCTCTGATTGGTTTAGACAAGCATTCTAGGGGAGCTAAATGGGCTAGAAATAAGAGGGCAAGTATCTGCGCAAGCATCTCCTGCAGAGGGGTGTGTGTGTGTGCCTGTGTGTGTGACCTAAAAGCATCCCCTCACTTTCTTCTCTGCCACCAGGCTGTCTGATCCCACTGAGCATGCAGGTGGGGCTCAGTTTTACCATTTGACTAGGAGCAGAAGGTCTATGTATGTCTGGCATGGAAGGGTGTGGCCAAAAAGACATGCCTTAGAGCAGGAGACCAGCAAGTGTGAAAACCCAGAGCAAGTGACAGAAGACTTCTCAAAGGCACACATATTGGTTTCGAGGTGGTAATGGGAGTATCCCTGTCACTCAGCAGTTGTCACCTATAAAGAGCGCAGCTGGAAAGTCAATGGGACATTTGAGTGCACTCCACAGTCACATGAAGCCTTCTGGTGACTGTGGCAGGTGCAAGGCAGATCATCTGCCATGAAATGCTACCTGGAAAGGGCTTCCTCCAGGGACCCGCAGCATTAGCATCAGGTTAGGATCTGGAGAACTCAGAGCTTGTGACAGTGACAACTTCTAGCACATGTGCAAGGGAAGAGGTCTGCCTGTGACTCTATACAGAAAGGCCTGTCAGACAGCTCCACTGCCAGGTATAGGCCAGGACAGAGCAACAGCCATCCAGTTCTTCCAGGGCTGCAAGCAAACCCAACTTCCATGAGTACAGAGTGTTGTTTGCTGCAATTTGGACAGAGAATTAGAAGGTGGAAAATACAACCGTGCTTTCCACCAAATGGAAAGGGAGAGGGGCATCCTGATTCACTATCTGAGATGGGCTGACAGGGTGCTCCCAAAAACTTACAGAAGGAAGACCCTGACTTGAGTACCATGCAGGGATGCTGGAGGAGGTGGGCAGGATAGGACTCTTCCCCAGCCTTCTTTCGCACCCAGGCTTGGTCTAGACAGTAACTGCCCAGAAACTCCAGTTTCAAACTGTATCATTGGAGTTCACTTTAAAATTGTGTAATTGTTATTTTATGTCTGTGAGTATATTTGTCTACATATGTGTTTGTGCACCACACGCATGCTTGGTGACCACAGAGGCCAGAAGAGTATTGGATCCCCTGGATCTGGGGTTACAGATAGTTGTGAGCTGACCATATAGGTCCTAGGAATCAAACATGGGTTTTCTGAATGAGCAGCCAGTGTTCTTAACCACAGAGCTGGCTGTCTAGTCCCCATCGGGGTTCACCTGAAAGAGAAGCAAAACCAGTAATTCCTGTATTCCTGGAAGCCTGGGATTTGTCCTAAACATTTTTACATTACTGTCAGCCTCAGTGTGCTTGGCTCCACAGCCTTAGGGACCCGCATGCTGCTGTCATTTCTATTTCCCAGTGAGACAATGGGGGCCCAGAGAGGCCACGGATAGTCCTCAGTGTTGTGCCTTCTCAGGACTTGAACCCAAACAGCTTGAGCCCAGGGCCTGAATTTGAACATCTACACTAAATTTTAAAATATCTCTCTCAAAAGGGTAGTTTATTACATCAGAAAGGTAATTTTGCTGTCAGTACAGCTCTCTGCCCCAGGAGACACGAGCGCCTTGTAGCCCATGAGGGCTAAACCCTGTGCTGCCGTGACTCACGGTCCTCACAGCTGATGAATGTTCCCCCACTGAGATAACACCGAGAATGGAAAACAGAGGAGTTTCTCAAGATAAGGAAGACTATAAGAGATTTTCAGAGGAGGGAGGAAGATGCACACACCTGGACCTGCACAGCGCTGAGATCTGTGAGCCGCGTCCCAGAGACTTCAGCTGAGTGCAGCTGGGGAGAGGGAAGAAGTCGGGTCAGTAGGAAAGGACGAGACTGAAGGGTCAGGCACTGTGGGGTGCAAGCTTGGAGCAGGAGATATTTAAATCTGCCCTCCTATGCTGTCTTCCAGAGCCATGAAGATAGCACAAAGGAACCTGGCACTAGCCTGGGTGGCTGCCATCTGGCTGCTACAGGTGGCCATGGCAGAACGCCCCAGGTGGAGCTTGAAGGGCAAGCCCCAGGTCTTCATGGACCTGACCCCTTTTGAGATGAAGATGGTGCACAAGTTTCTGATGGACAGGAAGGAGCTGGAGCTGCAGCCGTCTGAAATTCCCACTTTGGCCAAGAACTCGGTGTACCTCATAGAAATGCTACTGCCCAGAAAGAAGGATGTGCTGGATTATCTGGACAGAGGAAAAAGGAGTCCTGTGAGGGAAGCCCGTGTGGTCATCTTCTTCGGTGCCCAGAAGCACCCTAATGTCACTGAGTTTGCTGTTGGACCCTTGCCATTGCCCATCTACATGCGAGAAATAGCTCCCTTACCCGAGCACCATCCATCCTGGGCATCCAGACCTATCTCCAAAGCAGAGTACCGCCTTATCCACCAGACCCTGAAGAAGGCCACTGAGCCCCTGGATGAATTCTTCATTGACATCACAAACTACTCGCTAAAGGACTGTGATCAGGGTTGTCTGACTTTCACATATGTGGCCCCCCAGGGCATAAAACCTGGCCAGCGCAGTAGCTGGTTTATCTTGCAACGCTATATGGCAGGCCACTTTCTGAAGCCCACAGGCCTGCAGATCCTTCTGAATCACAGGAGTACAGATGTCCAGAACTGGAGAGTGGAGCAGGTCTGGTATAACGGTAAGCTCTACAACAGTCCAGAGGAACTGGCTCAGAAATATAAGAATGGAGAAGTGGCTACTGTGGTCATTGTGGAGCCACTGGCCAAGGACACAGAGCAGCCCCGATTCTCCCCCATCAACGTGGCTGAGCAACACCTTCCTCCCTATAACATAGAGAACAACACAGTGTACTACAGAGACTGGGTCTTCTCCTTCCGTCTACGACCCTCTTCTGGCATGCAGATCCTGAATGTGCACTTCCGGGGTGTGCGCATTGCATATGAAGTCAGTGTACAAGAGGCTGTGGCACAGTTGGGAGGACATATACTTGCAGGCATTCAGCCCAAGTACATGGATATGGGCTGGGGCCCAGACAGAGTCACTCACCAGTTAGTCCAGGGCATTGATTGTCCAGACACAGCGACCTTCTTGGAAGTCATCCACCACTATGACACTGACAAGCCGGTCTCCTATCCGCAAGCTCTCTGTCTCTTTGAGATACCAGCCGGAATACCAATTACACGTCACTTTGACTCCGACTTTAACTCCGAATCCAGTGCCAGGATGAAGGAACGCAGGCTGGTGCTGCGGACAACCTCAACAGTCCACCACTATGATTATACTTGGGACTTCATTTTCTACCCTGATGGGGCAATGGAAACACAGATGGAAGCCTCTGGCTTGGTCCAATCTACCTTCTACCAGCCCGAGGAAATGAACTACTTCTCTCAACCACACACCCACCGATTCAGCAACATCCACACTCACCTTGTACATTACCGCATTGACCTGGATGTAGCAGGTAGGACCTGGGACCACACCAACTCAAACACTCAAATACTACCCACATATAACTTCACTCTATAGGTTGGGCTAAGGCTTTTTGGCATAATATCAGGAGACTGCTTCAACCACCTTCCATTCAAAGAGAAATACACATTCCTGGACACTGGTAGCAGTGAATGGTACCCTAGGGTTACCCTGATTGCCGAGTGTGGATCTGTTCTTATCGGGGCTGAGTGGAATGGTGCATAGGGGAGGAGAGGGGGAGTTCCATGGAGGTTTAGTGAAGTCCCTGCCTAGCTCTATGAGATGGGTTCTAGTACTGTCTGGGGGTGCTCAGTTTGTTTCTTATCAATGTCACCCTAGAAGAATGGCAGAGACGTGATGTTTGACTCATATCCCCTAATGGAACAAGGCTACAAGAACCAGATAGGTGACTTCCACGCGCTCATTTCCACAGGGCCCTCTGGTCAGGAGTACACACACGGTCCTCAAGCCTCAGAAACACGCATGGGCCTCCTGTTCTACATAGCTAAAATCACAGCAGACAGGCTGGAGCAAGCTCTCCAGAGAAGGGTGGGCCCACAATGGAACTGCCAGTTGCCAGAAATGACCACGAGCCGTCCTCTAGCTCCTCTGGTTTCTGTTTTGCTTGGTCTGGTAGCCCATACTGCTAGCCCAGGGCCTGCCCCTAGCATAGTTTCTTTCTGGCAATTGTCTGTGGATATTGTCTAGGTGGAGACCCTAGAGTAGAGGGAGGCAGTGTCTCTTTCAACAACCCGTTCTCACCGTTTCTCCCCTCTGGCCTCCAGGCTTCAAGAACAGCTTCCAGTCACTGCAGATCATCAGGAAAAACATCACCAAAGGCCTGAGACACCTTGTAACCCGAGACACCTTAAAGCAAACTAATTACTCCAGGGGGCATCAGGCAGCCTTCCTCTTCGGAAAACCACTTCCCAATTACCTGCTCTTCAGCAACCTCCGTAGGAGCCATCATGGCCACAGGAACAGCTACGACCTGCAGATCTACTCCAAAGTCCATCAAGTAGAGCTGCCAGGCTGGCAGAAGAAACCAGGTCTCTCTTGGGCCAGGTGAGAAAATCTAGTGAGTTTGGGGAACATGGCCATGGGCTGCCCACAATGATTGTAGGTTCTGTCTGGGCCGTCTGTCCTGAAAGGCTCCTATCTGTGTTTGCATCTGAATGTGCACGCTTGTACACTCAAGGAAAGTGTGCAAGTGCTTGCCAGGTGGTGGTGGTGGTGCACGCCTTTAATCCCAGGACCCGGGAGGCAGAGGCAGGAGGATCTCTGTGAGTTCGAGGCCAGCCTGGTCTACAAGAGCTAGTTCCAGGAAGTGCTTGCAGAGATCCTGGCCCTGAGATGGCAATGGGCAATTTTCCAGCCCTCTAGGGTATAAACACTCATTACGGAGAAGGACCACATTCTCCATCCCTGACACTGGGGATGCTCCCTGGGAAGAGACCAGATGCAACCCCAGTGCCCAGAGATACCTTCTTCTCAACCTGTAGGTACCCGTTGGCTGTGACCAAATACCGGGATTCTGAGAGGTGCAGTAGCAGCATCTACAACCAATATAACCCCTGGAATCCCCCGGTAGCCTTCAAGAACTTCATCCGGAACAATACGAACATTGAAAATAAGGTAATGCCCCAGTACCCTCTGCCCACCTGAGACCTGTCACCGACCACTCCCTAGACCTGTCACTGGTCCCAGGAGGTGTGCTTACTGGCTGGTACACGAGTTCAGGGGTCATGGAAGATGGGTGTGCTTTATTCAGTGGGACTGAGGACATCTCAGAGTGTGGGCAGGCACACGTAAACACAGCCCAAGCTGGAGAAACCTCGGGTGGCCAGCACTCCTCACTGCCCTGTTCACTGAAACCTTTGTCTTTCCAATAGGACTTGGTGGCCTGGGTTACAGTGGGCTTCCACAACATAGCCGATTCTAAGGTCAACTTGACCACATCTGAGAACTCTGCAGGCTTCGTGCTCCGACCCTTTGACTTCTTCCATGGCTCCTAAAGACACCCAGGTATAACAGCTACAGCTACATCAGACCCTGCATCCATGAGGAGAGAGCCTACCTGGTGCCTTCTTCCTTCAACCTCAATGGGACCTACAACCCTGTGTGTAGGGTCCTGCCTCAACTCCAACTTCTCAGTCCCAGAGCAGCACAAGTGTAGACAATAAACCCTTCAGCTTCCACCCTTGAATGCTGCTTATTAGTGGCAGGGGGAGGACACAGGAGAGCCACATCCAGATGCGTAGCCATGGTTACATTCAAGCTGTCTACTGCCCCCAGAAGGACCTTAATGACAAGGGCAAGGGAAGCCCATGGGATACTGGAACTGTCTACCAGGTAGGGATTTCAACATCTGAGATTTTCAGCTCTCTGTCAGGAAGGCTGTGGGGAAATTTTCCACCTCGATGACAGCCATACAGAGTGAGGAAGGGGAATACTATGGAGATACCTAAAGAGATTATCAACTCTTTTATCCTGTGCCCATTGCCCCCTGACAGTCGGCATGGAACTGTCACTCATGAAAACTCTTAGAGTCAGGACCCCAGCAAGAAGCCCAGAGTAGAAGAGACCATCATGAAAGCTCAGAGGTTCAATAAAACTGATCCCATCTTTCTTCTCCTCCATAAGAAAGGAAGGCTCTGACTGACTGGCTCATAGGAGTTCATAAAGAGTACGTTAGAAATCAGAGGGCAGGTCCCTTCTGTGGACCTCTCTCTCTCTCTCTCTCTCTCTCTCTCTCTCTCTCTCTCTCTCTCTCTCTCTGTGTGTGTGTGTGTGTGTGTGTGTGTGAGAGAGACAGAGACAGAGACAGAGACAGAGACAGAGACAGAGACAGAGACAGAGAGACTATTGCCACTCTTATGAAGCTAAGTTAACTTGAGAACTAAAAAACTCCCTTCAACTTAGTTTCTGTCTTTCCCTAGCTGTCTGACCTTACTGGGTGTGCAGTGGGGGCCTGGTTGTTCCACCTGAGTGGGACCAGAGGCATCCATAGCAGAGCTCACGGTGTGCTCTGATTGGACACCAATGATGGTGGTCGGGAGAGCAAGGAGCCATGATGACACTGAAGCTGGGAAGTGCAAAAGCTGAGTGAGAGGTAGAAGGGCCACTCTGGAATCCTCTGAGGTGATAGAGGAGGACTTCGAGAAGAGGTAGGCTTCAGGCATGCCTCCAGTCTGCAGCAGGGGACCATCACTGATTACCAAGTTCTCTCTTGAGCTGGGTGGCCCACCACCATCATTCTGCAGCTCTCCATAGGTTATGCAGGAAAAGAGGGCACCAAACCATGCTTCCACATCTCCTTCCTTGTAAACAAAGCTGAAAGAGATTTGGAGATGAGAAATTGTAAAGTAGGAGGGCAGCCATGAAGGGCACGGAAGCACTGGACATGCACCCTGTCTTCTGGGAGTCCAGTACCACTTTCTAGAACAAACAGTGAGGCTCGGTGGTCGAGAAAGTGGGAGCTGCAGGGCAGGAGTAGAACAGGAATGAGGACATTAAGGGCGATAGGAACACTCCCCAGCAAGACAATGGCAGGTGCCTGTCCTTATACACTTGTCATGGGCCTCGGGATGCTCACTTACCAAACGCAACCCCCGGGGCACACCATGGACTATGGGTAGCAACAGAGTGTCTCTGTAGCTTAGCAGTGCCATGCTGATGAATGATGATATTGGAGGGCCGTCAGGGAGGGCCATCAGGGAAGTGAAGTATATGGCAGCATTCTAGTCCTCCTTCTCAGCTTTGCTACGAACCTAAAACTGCTCTCAAATACAAAATCCATGGCTCCATCAAACTTCCAATATGGAGTAGAGATCACCTCATAAGGCCCATCCCTCCATAAATAGCATAGGTGGTTAACAGTTGTTGGGAGTAGGGGAGTCAT
This sequence comes from Alexandromys fortis, assembly GCF_014885135.2. Taxonomy (NCBI): domain Eukaryota; kingdom Metazoa; phylum Chordata; class Mammalia; order Rodentia; family Cricetidae; genus Alexandromys; species Alexandromys fortis. Next base: position 87,637 of record NW_026068139.1, on the reverse strand, counting down.
ACTCATCAATGGCCAAGAGTAAGTTACCCTTGTCAAACATGTTACCCCAAGAGTATTTCAGGGAAAGTGACCTGATCAAATGTAGTTGGTTACAAAAATAAAGAAGGAAAAGAGAGACGAGAAGGAGAGGGAGGGAGGATTCCTGGCATGGACAGAGGAGGAGAGGACAAAGCTCCACCCCTAGCTGATGAGCTATTGGCAGCCAATGGCTGCTGGGAGGAAGAGAGGCAGTTCTCTCAACCACACTCCAGAAGGCTACGTATCAAGAGCATATGGGGAAACAAATTGTGCTTGATTTAAAAAAGAAAGCCGGGATACAAAGCTGGGTAGGCAGGGAAGGGGAGTGGATCTGGATGGAGTTGGGGAGATGTGAAAATGATAAAAATGCATTGTATGAAATGCCCATAGAGCTAACAAAAATAATAAATGTTATAACACTAAAAAAAAATCCTGGATTCTCGGTCTGTTCATTTCCTGTCATGGAAGGGGAGGGGATCAGGCTGGTGTACCCCTCCCTGAGGCTTCATACCTGATTAGTAGTTGATGAGGGATGGAAAAACATTTTCTTTCATGGTGTAGCCTCTAGGAAGTTGCCCATGCTCATGAATGCAAATCCTCACTCGGGTTCCTCTAAGCAACTATAATGAGACTCACTGAGTCCCCAGCACACAGGAAAACAGAGGGAGCTTTCTGAAAGAGGAAGGGGTGGACAGGACTCACTTTTTCATGAGAGGGGGAAAGAGGAGGGTATGATTTAAAAGCATTATGTTTATGGCTGAAAAGATCACAAGGAAACATAGCATTACATATGTGCCCATTAAAACATCTATGAAAACCTGAAACCTAGGCGATGCACAGACAGTTCAGTCACTAAAGTGCTGGCCTTGGAAACACACGACATTAACTTGATCCCAGAACTTACAGGGGAAAAAGTTGCTTGTGATGGTCCACATTTGGAACCCCAGAGCTGGGGAGACAGAAGCAGACTACAAGGAGCACCCTGACTTGCCAGATCCCTGCTTGGAGACCTCCAGGTCAATGAGACAACTAATCTCAAGGTGGAACAAAGGAAAATCCAGATGTGGTGATACGGGAAAGTGGGGGATGGATGGTCAGAAGCTCAGCGCCATCCTCTGCTATGTAGACCAGCCACAAAAGGCCTAGGAGAAGTGGCTACAGAATGAGAAATTGTGGAGAGTAGCCATAAATAACACAAAGGTGTGGAAAAGCATGGAGTCTGCTGGGGCTTCCGGCCCCACCATCTGGAAAGACAATAAAAGGTCTGTAATAGGCAGAGGTTGAAGTGTTGGTAGAGAGGATTCAGGCACAGCTGGAACACACCCTGGCACTGCAGGTGTTTGTGTCAGTCACCACACACTTACCATGTTCCCCAGGCTGCATGCCAAGCATGAACCCTGCCATGGACCACAGGCTTTGGGTGACAGTGGGTTTGTTCCTATGACTCAGAAGTTGCCACACATGGGCCATGCTGATAGATGCTAATCGTGGGGGTGGCAGAGGTACAGGGCTGCACTCCATAACCACTGTTTGGTTTCTTTATGAAGATAAAGCTCCTATAAAAGTCAAGCCATGGACCATCAACATTCCGCCATGGATGAGAGAAGGGTTCATAAGGCCCACTTTCTTGAGGAGCCATAGGCAGTTAATGTTTGCTTGCTGGGGCAAGTCATATTCTTCAGTGATGTGGCAAATTGTAAGTGGTCAAAAAATGTAAATAAATACCATGCACAGGTAAGAAGGTAGTGGGGAGAGAGAAATTGAGAAAAGAATGCTTGGCCAAAAGTGGAAGGGAAATAAGAAAAAATAATTTAGTAGATGTGATCAAAGTATATTTTATACATAAGTATAAAATTATAATAGTCAATACATTTTTAAGCTTTAAAAAATCGTGAAGTCTAGGTATACACAATATTAGGTTCATCAATACTCTGTTAAGAGACTCATATGGCCCAACCCTCCCAGAGGATTTAAACACAATTAAGGTTGATGGGCTACATCAGAGTGGGTTCATGGAGTATAGCACAAATTCTAATTGGTATTGATATTAAAAACCCAGAGTCAGATATAGCAGTCAATGGTGAAGATCAGAGAAGCAGAGCGGCCAGCCACTAGAGAGTTCTTACCTCTACCAATGCTCACACCAAAACGGTGATCCTGTCTCTACAAATCCTCAGATGACAGCTCCTAATTACATCCTTCGGAGAAGGAGTTTCCTCTTTGATAGCAGGAAACAACTGAACCTAATTTGGCATGGGGCCTGTGAGAGGCTTCCCAACCACAAAAGGTTGCCTTGTTGATCTACATTCGTTAGTCCTATGTCTACCTTTGCCACAGCTCCTGCATAATCCAGAAGGGAGGGAGATTATGTTTGAATTATACTTAGAAAAAGCATTGTTTCTAGGAACATCCTGTTTACAATCCCTTTTAAGGTGACCTTGTTTGCCACAGTTGAAACACTTGACATTTTGATTTTTTTCAAACCTCTACAAATCACTTCTTCTATTCAAACATCATCATTGTCATGATACTCAATACTGATTGAATCTTGGATCCATTCCTCCAAGGGTGCTGATCTTGTCTTTAAGGCCTAATTATCCTTTTGAATTGAGAATTAGCATTTTCAAAAGCCAGAGATTCAATTATTATTTGTTTAGCTTCTGAGTTTTGTATGATTCTATTTACTGCTGATGTCAATCTTTGTAAGAAATCCGTGGTTTCTTTTGGGCCCTGTATGACTTTAGTAAATGACTCAATCTTCTTTCCTGCTTCTTCAATTTTGTCTCAAGTGTTCAAATCTGCTGCATGACATAAATCCAGCATGTGGCCAACATATATGGATTACCTTTATATAGTAGCATAATGTCCTTCTCCAAGAAGTTGATCTTGGGAGATTTCCACACCTCTATCTCTACTCTGTTGTTCAATGGTATTAATCTTTTTTATTTTTACCAAGTCTTCCATTGCAATTGTGGACCAGGCTCCAAGACTGCTGTAACCAAGTCTCTCCAGTCTTGAGGGATAATTCTGTTACAAGTTGACTACAAGTTTAATATCTGCTTCACAAATGATAAATATATACCATATAGCTTCCTTGAATCTCCTTAAATCTAACATTTTCACAGGAGTTCATTCAGCTCTTACACAGTTTTTGGGATAGCTTTCATTTGGCAATTCCTGTAATGGTACTAGATATATTAAGTTTCTATATATGTTGTTTAAAAACCTAAGGCTGTTCTTCCACTCTAACCTTATAATGCAGTACTAAAATTGGTTCTTCTTTAAATTCCTCTGTCTGGATTTGAATATCTCTATGATCTGCTTTGTTAAATTTTTCTAAGGCCTATATCTTGCACTCATACCAAACAACTTTTTAGAGATAAACCAAGAATTATCAAGATGATAATTAACATGTCAATCCCAGGTAAGTTGATAATCCCTTTATTTAGTTGCTCCATTTTTAAATCATGTACTGTGTGATCATACAGCAACATAACTTTATCATAATTGTATTTCTCATTTTAAGGTGGGAGAAAAACTCCCTCTTTTAATTCCTACTTTTAAGAATTCCCAATTGTCTCACCAAATCTGCCACCGATGATGATTCAGATGACAATGAAGCATGAAGCTGACTGCTGCTGCATAGAACAGTAGAAGCCCGAGCGGTTTCCAAGGCAGCTACCTAATTTGGGAGCAGCCCCAGAAGGGGCTCCCAGGAAAGTCCACCAGGGAAGAACAAAGGAAAACCTAGTCAGCAGGGCAGTGACTCTGGCCACGTGTAGCTCTGGCCTATGCCTGTGGCTACAAAGTTACAGGCAAAGAGCTTTTTTGTGAATTCATACCCCAAAAGTTGGGCACCATATGTCGCATGAATTCTAATTGGTTTTAATAATAAAAACCTGGAGTCAGCTTCAGGGACGAAAGCTGAAAGATCAGAGCAGCAGAGCAGCCAGCCACTAGTTCTGATCTCAATGAAATCCTTAGACCAAAGGGGTGATCCTGTCCCTACAAAACCTCGGACCTCATCTGAGCTCCTGTCTCCGTCTGCCTTATATTCCTCTTTCTGCCCAACCATATCACTCCTGTCTCCACCTCCCTAGTGCTGGGATTAAAGGTGTATGATCCAAGTGCTAGGATCACCTTTGTTTGAGCTCTATTTTTCTTGTAGACAGAGTCAGTCTCATGTAGCCCAGGGTGGCCTTGAACTCACAGAGATCCACCTGCCTCTGTCTCCTGAGTGCTGTGATTTAAAGGTATGTGCCACCGCTATGGCTAACTAGTGACTTAGCTCTGCACTCTGATCTTCAGGCAAGTTTTATTTGTGATAGCATAAACAAAATATCACTACACTAGAATTATCTGAAAATGAAAATATAACATAACAAAATCTATGGGCCACAGTGAAGGCAATCCTAAGGGAAATTTTGTAACAGTAAGTGCCGGCATCAAAATACTGATGAGATTGCATATTAATAACTTAATGATGCACAACCCTCACATGGCCTCCCTAAGGCACTTTTCTGTACACACACACCTAGTGCGTTACTGCATTGACCTGGATGGGATGTGGCAGGTGATGCACCACATTAACTTTCCTGTGCTCGGCTGCTGCTCATTAACTACCTCACTACACAGAGATGGGGGATAGGGCTCTTGATTCTTTCAACCTGCTGCCTGGCAACATGGAATAGCACATGTCCCTGAGACCTGTAGGCAGTAAACTTTGCCCTAGGGTAACTGTGTATGTGGGATATGCATCTGTCCTAGTCTGTGGCTTGGCGTGTACATGATGGAGAAGCTGTCAGCACCTATGAGGATAAGATCCTGCTACCTAACACATTTAGATAGCTTCCAATAACATCAGTGTGTTGCTTGGGTAAATGATGTCGCCACAGAAGAATGGCATGACTCTGATTCTTGACATCAAACCTACTAACAGAACAAGGCCACCAAGACCACACCGGTGGTTTCCAACTAGAGTCCTTAGGACTGTGAAAACATGGCTGCTCCCTCTCCAAGTTGAAAAACAGCCAACAGACTAGAGTGCAGCTCTGTAGCAAATAACCAAGGTTTACCCTAAAACACCCAGTCACCAGGACTGACCCGTATGCTGTCTCCAGCTCTTGTTGGGGTTCTGTTGAGCCTGGCCCACACTGCTAATGCAGCCCCAGCAGTGCGTCTTCCTGGCCGCTGACTGCGGTATGGTCTATGTTGGAGATGCTGGGGAACAGAGAAAAGGCTTCTGCTCCACCACTTGACTCCCACCCTCCTTCTCCCCTCGTGCCTCTACAGCTTCCAGACACTGAAGATCAGGCAGATCACCACCAACCCCAGGAGCCCAAGATACGGCCTCATGTAACACACAGTGGAGCAGACCCAGTCCTCCTAGGAACACCAGGTGGTTTTCCACGTCAGACAGACTCTGACCAAGTATCTGATCTTTAGCAGCTCCAAAGGGAAGCCCTAGAGCCATAGGAGCAACTGCTGCCTAAAGAACAGAACCATAGCTAGGCAGGTGCTGCTCCAAGGATGGAAGGAGGGAGCATCACCCGGACCAGGTACGCAGGCCCAAAGGTTCTCCCGCTACTGTAGTGTCTGTGTGACCTCCATCCTCCAGGATCTACATCTGTATGTCCATCTGAATGTGTGTCACTGTGTACTCAAGGATGGAGGGGAAAGGACTGGCAGAGATTCTGACCCTTGGATGGCAGAGTGTGATGAGACACCTTCTAGACTCCTGGTAGTTCATCACTCATTCTGGGCTGGAGCACTAATAAAAAAAAAAACTGAGAGACAGAAATTGGGGTTCAACCTGAAAACCAGAAAAGCAAAACAGCCAAGTCACTAGAGAAGTCTTACCTTTACCAAGGCTGGGCGACAACAAACTAAGCAGCCTAAGCCTCTCTCTTCTCCCATTTTATAGTCCCTTGAGTGCTGGGATTAAAGGTGTAGGCCATCACCACCTGCATTTGTTTCTACATTGATATGCATAGCCCAGGTTGGCCTTGAACTCACAGAGACCTGTCTGCCTCTGTCTTCCAAATCCTGGGATTAAAGGAGTGTGTCACCATTCCCTGCCCTCTGATGGCTTTAGTTTTGCCTCTGGTCTTCAGGCAAGATTTATTTATTAGCCGGGTGATGGTGGTACACGCCTTTAATCCCAGCACTCGGGAGGCAGAGGCAGGAGGATCTCTGTGAGTTTGAGACTAGCCTGGTCTACAGAGCTAGTTCCAGGACAGGCTCCAAAGCCACAGAGAAACCCTGTCTCGAAAAACCAAAAAAAAAAAGATTTATTTATTAAAATATAAATAATATACCACTATACTGGGCAGAGGCAACTTTCACATCCTTGACCCACAATATGTTTCCTGAAAGATGATAACTGGCAGTCCCATTACCAGAGCTACTTGGCTTCTTCTCTTCCAAGCAGATACTCACTGGCATTGGCAAATATTAGGAATTCAACAGCAGTGGCACCTCCAATCAAGACAATCCCAGGGATGCCTCCATATCCATCCTTGACTGATCACCAGGGCCAGGAGACACACAAAAGAAGAGCTGAGGCTCCCAGCAGCCCATCAGCTCACCACGTGAGGAGCAGGCGTGACGCACATCTTTCACTATTGTCAAGCGATGCTCATTCCTCTACAGACTCAATAATAAAGTTCTGGGGGCAGAGTTAAATTCAGGTCCAAGACAGACAGGTTCTTGCATCTGTATCACACCCCTGCTCCCAAGGCTCGGGGCTCACTGTGAAGAAGAGGGCAGAAAAAGTGTAAGAACCTAAACAAGGAATCGGTGTCTTCTGAACACAGCAGGGCAGCCGCACACGTGAACTCGTAGTGACTGAGACAGTGTGCATAAGCCCTGTGCAAGTTCCAGGCAGAGCAAATTCCAGCATGGAGGGGACAGGCAAGCGTGAAATTCTACTCCTAGCCGAGGAACTGTTTCTGGGTAACTGATAGCCTCTGGGAGGGAAGGGTTTTTTAATACTAGTGTTGCCAGTCTCTTGCTGGTACCAACAGCTATTTGATTGGACGCAAGGTTCACTGTCAGGGAGAGGAATCATGCCTGGTACTAGATACCTAGCCAGCTTCTCGGTGCTAATGGGGACGTGGTCCTTAGCAAAGAATTGTCTTCTTTTCTTCACTCTGCCAGACTGGCATAATCCCTGACTATAGTCTAAATCTTATACTTATAATCTAAATCTTCTCCTATAATCTAAACCTTATCCTTATAATCTAAATCTTCTCCTGTAATCTAAATCTTCTCCTGTAATCTAAATCTTCTCCTATAATCTCAATCTTCTCCTTATCCCCAACAGAGAAGCCTGTCTTACTTATTTATTTATTTATTTATTTATTTATTTATTGAAAAAATTTCCGCCTCCTCCCTGCCTCCCATTTCCCTCCCCCTCCTCCCACTCCTCTCCCCCTCCCTCTCCAGTCTGAAGAGCAGTCCGGATTCCCTGCCCTGTGGGAAGTCCAAGGTCCTCCCCCGTCCATTCAGGTCCAGGAAGGTGAGCATCCAAACTGGCTAGGCTCCCACAAAGCCAGTTCATGCAATAGGATCAAAACCCAGTGCCAATGTCCTTGGCTTCTCATCAGCCCTCATTGTCCGCCATATTCAGAGAGTCCAGTTTTATCCCATGCTTATTCAGTCCCAGTCTAGCTGGCCTTGGTGAGCTCCCAATAGATCAGCCCCACTGTCACAGTGGGTGGGTGCACCCCTCGCGGTCCTGACTTCCTTGCTCATTATTTGGATCTTAAGAGCTCATTCCGGTGCTCCAATTTGGGTCTCTGTCTCTGTCTCGATCCATCGCCAGATGAAGGTTCTATGGTGATATGCAAGATATTCATCAATATGGCTATAGGATAGGGTCATTTCAGGTTTCCTCTCCTCAGTTGCCCAAGGAACTAGCTGGGGACATCTCCCTGGACACCTGCAAGCCCCTCTAGAGTCAAATCTCTTGCCAACCAAAGATGGCTCCCTTAATTAGGATATATACTTCCCTGCTCCCATATCCACCCTTCTTTTATCCCAACCATCCCATTCCCCCATGCTCCCCCTTTCCTCTTTTCTCTCCCCCATTTCCCCTTACCCCCATCCCACCCCACCCCCAAGTTCCCAGTTTTTGCCCGGCAATCTTGTCTACTTCCCATATCCAGGCGGATGACTATATGTTTTTCTTTGGGTTCACCTCAGAGAAGCCCGTCTTTACAGTGGATGGAGACCATCATAGAAAACCCTAACTGACAGCGAGCCGAGATCCACGGCTCATGAGGAGCCCAATCCCAACAGATACAGCCACATCACAGCTCCTGCGTCTTCAGCTCAAGGAACAGCACAGAAGAGGGAACCGAAAGATTTTTAAGACCCAAAATACCAGGAAGTCTGCTGTAAAGAAGTTTCTTCTAGAAGTGGGCGATAAACAAGACCAGAACAATAGTAACATCAGTGGATGTGTTAACTTGGAAGAGGGGAAATTTCCTGGGTCCACCCCTAGAGAAAGAACTACAGGCAACTAAGGACTGCTGGGAGAGAGAATTAGCCTCTCCCAGGGATGAGCCCCTTATTTGTTGTCCAATTCACGGTGGTCAGCCTTGAGACTATATGTGTGTGTCAAAATATTTAAGAGTGTGTGTGTGTGATGTGTACATATATAAAACAAAAATGGACCCAGAAAGTTGTATTTATATATATTTGTGCATACACACATATCTATGTAACAAATATAAGGAAAGGAAAAAGCTATCAACTCGAGAGTGGGGGCAACATGGGAGGTGCTCTAGGAAGGGTGGCTGAAGGACTGAGGGAGGAAAGAGAGGGAGAAGTGATGTAATTCCATTTAAATTAAAAGCATTGTCTAAAAAAGTATTGTCACTGGCAAGTTGATCATGCTCCAGTGGAAGGCCATACATCCAATATCTAGGCAGCACAACGTGGATTTGATGGGTCAGGAGAAAGAAGGGACAAAGTTGAAGGGATAGGGTAGGAGTGTGGATCTGGAAGTTGAGGGGAAGGATTGACATGACCAAAACTTATTGTCGAAAAAGAAATAAAGGCAAAAAAAAAAAAAGAAATAAAGGCCAAAACTTAAAAGGGAAGCCTTGTTGGGGCTGGTATTAGCTGATTTTGAATAAGGACATAAGATGTGCACTTGGTAGAGAGAGCAAAGTGGGAAAGATTCTCGAGAGGGAAGAATCCAGACAGAAAACAGACTCTTCTGTGAGTAAGTACATGAGGGTGAGCTATGTTACATAAACCCCATCTACAAACAGAGCAGACACGAAGCATCCCGAGGCTCAGGCTCTGTGATCCGGTTCCTCCCTCGTCTACTTGATGAGCACCCACGCCTCCCTTAGCTTAATTCTTGCTCTGAAAGCTACTATTAGGTGACTTGCAAGCAAGCACACAGCTTTGTCCCCATCTGGGAGGTGAATGACACACAACAGGCAGACCTCGGAGCCCTCTCTTTATCCCTCTCAACAAGAGAAAGAGTGTTGTCCAGAATTCTCCTGAGGGTTCCATTTGGAGAGCCAAAGGTAATTAATTCCCTAAGACAGCAAGGACCCTACAGACTCCTTCCACCCTCTCACAGGTTTAGGACTTAAGTGAGACCTCTGGACCCCACCTATCCTTCAGCTGTGAAGAGTTGAGCTAGAGATACAAAGAGATACTTGAGTGAAATTCCAAAGTCCAATGGAACCTTCTAGTATCAGTCTTGGGAAAAAGACCTCTCCTTTGTCCAGGAATGACATACTGAGAGGCTTTCCTAGAGGGCCCAGAACCCTCCAGTTCAGGTTAAGATCTAGAGAAACCAGGACTTAAAGACGGTGGCAGCATCCAGCATGTGTGCTTGGGCTGAGATCACTTGGCAATTGTACATTGCAGGGTTCACCACACTGCAGTCCAACCACAGGGACAGAGATGAGTAGAGAAGCAGCTACCAGGGTCTCTGAACATCACACTCAACTGCACCATGCATGTATGCACACTATGAATAGCTGGTAGCTTGAAGAAGGAGCTAGAGGTTGAAAACCCTGATTGCATTCCTTCAGTCTGGAAAGGAGGAAGGCCAAGCCTATATGACACGTGAGCTCATGTAGCCTTGGTAGAAAAGTGACCCCAACCTGGGTGCACTGTTGGATAACCAGAGAAGGCTGGCAGGGCAGGACTCTCCACATCCTTGCTTCAAGCCTAGACATAGTTAAGCCAGTTTCCAGTCCTCAAAATATCTGGTGTGCTGTGGTCCAGACAGGATCACTGGGGTTCACTTTAAAAAGAAGTGAGGCCAACAGCGTTGTCCTGAGCTATACTTACTGCCGCCTTATTTCCTTCCACACCATCACAGGTATGTGTGCTGCTGCTGTCGTTTCTGTTTAACTGTTGAGATAATAGAGACCCTAGGAGTTTAAAACAGCCAGGATGACACAGGCTGCCCTTGGTGGTGTGAGTTCCCAGGATTTGAACCCAGGCAGTTGAACCCCAGAGCCTGAAATAGAGCTTATTCACAGACTTCCTAAACACGTCCCCTACAGGGTAATTTGTTGTATCAGAAAGGCAGTTTATCTGTTAGTCCAGCCCCCTCTCTCACCAGGACAAGGTCACTTTGAAGCCCTAGGTGACTAAGCGTTGGGCTGCTGTGACTGCACCTGACTGAAGGATGTTCCCCCACTGAGCCACTGAGACGACATCAAAAGTGGGGAAATTGGGGAGTTTATCTAAATCGTAAAAACTGAGATTCATAGATGGGAGAAAATAAGTGGGCACTTACACAGGTGCCTAGGTAACACTGAGAGCCATGAGTGAGGACCCAGGGACTCCAGACCCAGCTAGGGCTAGGCGTGAAAGCTAAATCAGCAGAGAAAGCAGACAAAGCTTAGGGACAAGCTACTCTGATGGCCTGGAGAGGGAAATACTTAAGTCTTCTACTCTGTCCTACTGAGTTCTGCAGCCATGGGGCTGACCTGAGGAAACCAAGCACAGGGTTAGTGACTGACTTCTTGATGTCACAGGTTTCCATGGCAATGCCCCAGGTGGACTTCCTAATGACAATGCCTAAGTGTTGTGGAACATAATATTCGTTTAACTATGTAGAGATGTGTTCCTGGTTTACCTTGCCTGCCTAAGGCACCTGATTGGTCTACTAAAAAGCTGGATGGCCTATAGCTAGGCAGAGAAGGAATAGGCAGGGTTGGTGGGTACAGAGCAAAGGGGAGCCAACCAGCCAACCTGCCAGTGGGGTGGGGGGACCAGTCAGGCACCAAGGAAGCAGGAAATCAGGATGGACAGTAAGTAGATGAGGTAAACAAGCCTCTGGCCAGCACACAAATTAAAAGAAATAGGTTAATTTATGTTAAAAGAAAAAGAACTAGCTAGAAACAAGCCAAGCAAAGCTGCGCATTCATATTTAATATTAAGTCTCCATGTCGTGATTTTGGGGCTGACGGTCCAAGAAAGCCTGCTACACCCGAGTGTTCTGGGTCGTCCTGGGTGTCTGTGGGCTAAAGGTTGTAAAGCTTGCTGGAAAACATGAAGGAGAGCTGGAGAGATGGCTCAGTGGTTAAGAGCATTGCCTGCTCTTCCAAAGGTCCTGAGTTCAATCCCCAGCAACCACATGGTGGCTCACAACCATCTGTAATGAGGTCTGGTGCCCTCTCTGGCCTGCAGGTATACACGAAGACAGGATATTGTATATGTAATTAAAAAAAAAAAAGAATCTAGGAAAACATGAAGGAACTGGAGCCATCCATGGCAACAACTTTGCCCACGAATTCCATGTTCTTCACTGAGATGCTGTTGCCCTAAAAAAAGGGATCCCTGAATGTTCAGGCTAAAGAAAAAGCTCATTCAACACAAGGAACTCGATGTCCTCATCTTTGGTGGCCAGGATCACTCGAATGCCAGTTTGCTATTAGGCCTCTGCCATAACCCATTTACCTAGGAGACCTGTCCTCTTACCAGGATCACACCAGTCCTGGGCTTCCAGACTCTTCTAGAAGAGTATGGTCTCTTCTATGACATGCTGGAGGAGGCCACCAAGGCCCTGAATGACTTTTAGCTTGAAACTGCCAGATTCTCTCACTCCCGGACTGTGTCATCCGATGTCTGGCCTTCAAGCATGAGGCCCCTGTAGCAGAGCCAGGAAAGTGTGCAACTGGTTTGTCTTGCAGAACTCCATAGAAGGCCACTTACTGCCCCCTACTGGGCTGAAGAACAGATGCTCAGCGCTGGAAAGTGGAGCTGCCCTTGTGCAAATGCAGTTTCTACAGCGGCACAGAGGGATCGGCTTAGAAACATGAGGCTGGAAAATGAATAGTGCGACCCTCAAGGAACCACTGCCCAAGAGCAAAGAACGGCCACGACTCTAAACCCTCTGCAAGCCCTAGAGGAAATCCCCAGGCCAATCACTGTGGCTTCCCCCATGTCCAGTCCCATCTGACATCCTTGTTGGTCATGAGACACCAGCCTTGATACCCAACTGGAGTCCAGAGAAAGCTAAGTGGGACTAGAGTCTGACCATCCTGGAGTCACAGACTAGACAGTCCAGACAGTCTGTGTGGCTCGAATTCTCCAAAGCACTGGAGTCCAGACTGTATCCGCAGGTTCACTTTAAAGAGCTATGTGTCTGGAGTGCTCTCCTGGGAGGCTGGCATTGTCCCGCTGTCTCTATCTCCCATTTCCTCCCAGAACCTTAGAAAACGGCATGTTGTTCCTATCATTCCCATCCCACAGTTGAGATGAAGGAGGCCTAGAGACTTTAAATAGCAAGGTCAAGCTCATAAAAGTAGGCCTCAGTGTTGTGATATACCAGGAAATGAACCCAGGCAGCTGAACCCTAAAAACTATACCTTGAACATACACCCTAAATTTAAAAATGCATGCTCCTTCAAGGTAATTTACACTATAAAAATGATGGTGCATTGCAGTGCAGCCACCAGGACATAAACCCCTTGCTGCCCTGGACGACCAAGCCTTGGGCTGCTGACTCATGGTAGGCCATACTAAGAAATCTCCCCAGTGAGATAACAGCAAGAGAAGGGGGAGACATGAGAGTGATATAGATAAGAAAGACTTTAAGAGGTTTTCACATGAGGAAGGAAATAGGTGGATGTACCCAAGGGCCTAGACAGCATTGTGAACTGTGGGTGAGGCCCCGGAGACTTCAGCGCTGGCTTCAGCTGGGTAAGGGAGAAAGCATGGTCAGGGGGAGAAAGACAGAAAGACAGGCCTTACAGATAATGTACTCTGAGTGCTGGCTTGGAGAGGGATCTACCTACATCCTCTTCTCTTTGGCTGAGTTCCAGAGCCATGAGGCTGTTACAAAGGAGCTTGGCACTGGACTGGGTAACCACCGTCTTCATCCTACAGATGGCCGTGGCAGAACACCCATCTGGACATTAAATGTTGGTGGACCTGAGCGCCCAGGAGATAGAAGCCATGCGTGGCTTCCTGATGGGCAGGCAGGAGCTGGAGCTGCAGCCATCCCGCACAGACTTTAGACAAGAACTCTGTGTTCCTCATTGAAGCCCTGCTGCCCAAGAAGGATGTGATGGAATTTCTGAATAAAGGAAAAATGCATCCTGTGTATGTGGGAAGCATGTGCTGTCGTGTGTGTGTGTGTGTGTGTGTGTGTGTGTGTGTGTGTGCTCATGAGCACCCCAAAGGCATTGAGTTTGCTGTGGGGCCCCGATCAAGATCCATCTACATAAGAGAACTGTCACCCAGGCCAAAGAATCATTAATCCTGGGCGACTAGACCCATGTGCATAGCATCGTATAGTTTCCTCTGCATCAACGAATCCACTGAAGCAAGGAAGCCACTGAGCCTGTGCAGGAGTTTTCCCTTGGCACTACTGGCGTCTCTACAGGGTTTTAATGGCCAGTGTCTGACCTTCATGGACATGGTACACCAAGGTGTGGAGTCTAGATGTTGTCTTATGGTTTATGCTGCAGCACATTGTGGAAGGCACATTTTGCTCCCTACTGGGCTGGAGATCCTCGTATATCACGGCAGCACAGATGCCCAACTCTGGAATGCAGAACATGCCTGGTATAATGGCAGGTTCTATAAGAGTCCAGAGGAACTGCCTCAGGAATATGAGGATGAATGTGTGAATGTAATTGTCCCAGGGAACCCACTGCCTATGAGCAGGGAACAGTCACCAGCTTCTACAGCACCACGTGTCCTTCAGTGTGGTTGACCCCACATTGGCCCGTCCCGGTGGTACTCTATACACTCTATAAGGCAACACTGCGCTCTATGGAGACGGGAGCTCATTCTTCTAGCTGTGACCCTCGTCTAGGATGCAGATCTTTAATGTGTGATCTGAGGATGAGCCTATTGTCTATGAGGTCAGCAAGCAAACAGCCCTTGCACTGCATGGAAAACATACACACAGCATAACAGCCACAGAGACCAGATACATGGAGGTAAGCTAGGGACTAGGCCATGTCAAGTACAAAGTAACTCCTGCCATTAACAGTGCCACGGTCTTGGATGTCCTCCAATAGTATGACAATGACAGACCTATACATTACCCAAAAACCCTCCGCCTCTTTGAGATGTCCACAGAGACACCTGTTAGACCCAAGTTTAACAGCAACTTTACATGCAGCTTCAGCTCCTCTGAGAGCTTATTGGACCCAAGCTGGTGCTGAAGATGACCTCATCAGTCTAGGATTTTATCTTCTGTCCTAAGGGCATGATGGAGACCAAGACACACTCCTCCAGCTGCTTCCACAGCTACACTCTGAAGGACACGGTTCTATGGCACTCCCCAGCTCACCCGCCGCCTACATGGCATTATTTCCACCCAGAGATGGCATTACCAAACTGACCCGGATGTGGCAGGTAAGGCTTGAGATCAACCCTCATTGTCACCAAAATACATTCATTCATTCCACAAGAAATGGGACTGGAATAAAATCAGGAATATTTGTTCAGCCTTCTTTCCCACCAAAACCACATTATTCTCATCTGGAAAATGACAGCAGCGAATTGTATCCTAAAGTGACCCTGAATGTGGGGTATGCACCTACCATTGTTGGGGTTCAGTAGAATGATGCATAGTGTGGGGGATGGGGAAGGACCATGGAGGGCAAGAAATATCATTCCTAACACTCCGGCATGGGTTACGGCGCCATCTGTGGATGTTCTGTGTGCTTCTTGGCTACGTGATGTCACCACAGAGGAAGGGCATGGTTGACAACAAATCCAACAGCAGAACAAGGCCACCAGGACCAAATGGGTGGCTTCTACCCAATCAGTCCCACTTCCTTCACTGGACCAGAGTATAATGGCCTGCAGGAACATGGTGAAAACCACAGTAAGCTGACTGTTTCCAAGTTCTGCAGCAGTGTGGGATCCCCCTGAATCTGCCACTGTTGCAGTGACTGACCCATGGGCTGTCCTCAGATTCTGGGGTCTCTTAGCCTTCTTCTGGTACCCAGGGCCTTCTCCCAGCACACCTCTTTTCCATTCAGCAACTGACTGTCAACTTGGTCAATGTTGAGGCTCCTGAGCAGAGCAAGGAAGCTCTGTTCCAAAGATGGATTAATGAATTGACCCTTTTCTCCCCATGCTTATGGGCACCAGGAACAGTTTCTATAAGCCGCAGACCAGACAGGAATGCATCACTAACCCTGGGAACACAAGACACCTTTGGGTCGAATCCACTGAGCAGACGCAGTACTCTCGGGAGCGTCAGGCCACCTTCCACTTTGGACAGACTCAGCCTCAGTAGCTGCTCTTTACAGCCCAAAAAAGACCTCGAGGGTCACATACACAGCTGCTGCCCACAGACCTGCCCAGGCTCAGAAGATGTTACCACCAGAATGGGATGGCTGTGCTCTCACCTGGGCCAAGTAAGGAGTCCCAGGGAATCTAAGGAGAAAGATCCGGTGACCAGCTGGGTTCTCAACCTGTGGGCACCTAAGGAGGGAGTGGAGGAACTCACAGGGCTGCTGGACGCTGGGTGGTGATGGGCAGGCTTTCAGACTTGAGGAAACAACTTTCTTTCTGAGGAAGTAACATCTTATTCACTTCTTGTCTGGCTGTAGGCTCTGCCTGGCAGTGACCAAATATAGGGAGTCCAAGAAGTCCATCCCCGAACTATACAACCAGAACCACCCAGGGAGCCCCCTGAGAGTTTCCTTGAGAACAACGTTGAAGATGAGGTACTGACCCAGGTCCCCTGACCTTGTCACCAGCCTCTACCTGGACCTGGTCCTGTTTCTCAGAGTGTGGTTTGCCTGATGGTGGGCAAGTTTAGAGGTTGTGAAATATGGGTCTACCCCTTTTAATGGGGCTGGGAATGTCTCAGGAAGTTTGTAGACACATCTAAAAATTCCCCAGCCAGAGTATTCACAAAGGTTCAGCACTCGGTACTTACCTACCCACTGAAGCCTGTGCCTCTCCCACACAGGATCACAGTGGCCTTCCTGCACAGCCCTGGTTATGAAGATGTCCCCAACTTGGCTACACCTGGAAACTCTGTAGGCTCCTCGCTCCACCCTTCAACTTTTCCTATAGCATTCCAAGAAACCCATGAACAGTGACCACAACTGTCAGACAATGGACACCCAAAAGCCTCCTTTCAGCTATGATGAGACCTGCAATCTGTGTGAAGAGCCCAGCCTCAGACCCTGGCTAATAGCTCTAGAGCCCCGCAGAGTCAAACAAAATCCCTTCTAGTTTCCACCCTCATACACTGCTTCTTGGACACTGGTGGAGGACACGGGCCACACAGATGAGTGGCCCTGGGCTTCATTCTTGTTTGTGTACAGACACCCCCCCCCCCCGCCCAGAGAACACATGACCAAGGCAAATGAAGTCCACTGGGATAGTAGACATCAGTAGGGTTTTCTGTGTCTGAGGCTTTCGGCTCCTTCTCATGGAGGTTACAGAAGAACTGTCTGACATTAATGGTGTGAAGGAAGAGACTATGGGGGAAATAGCAAAAATACCAACACTGTTAGCCTTTGGCTAACAGTCTAGCACCTAACAGATGTCTCTAAGACCTCTCAAGCCATACGGAAGCTGTGTGTGTGCTCCTGCATTGCCCTGTTGTCTGGAACCTTCTTTCCTTCTACGGGGATAAGTGATTCACTGAGCTGGGACATGGCTTCTCTCGGTGCTAGGTGATGGGAAACTGAGTCAGGAAAGCCTGTAGATGATAAGGAAAGCCCAGAGGCGGATATTAAGTGGGAGGAGGAGAAATGACATGAATAGTAAGCTGACTTTTATGTAAGGATGAGGAAGGAATAAAAAGCCATCATTCCATGAAGGGGAGGTAGAAGGGCATTTAGGAACCCTGGAAAAGCAGAAGGAAACAGACTTTTCCATCATGGCTTCCTCTGAAACACAACCCTGAAGAACCCCAGAGCTGGGAGTAAGACGACGGCTCAGTCAGTAGCATGCTTGCCACACCATCAAGACCTGAGTTCAGATCCCAAACATCCTCGTGGTGTTTATCTGTAACCCTTTCACTGATGTCAAAAGAGAGAAGCAGATGCCTTGTTCTCACTGGCCAGTCTAGAAGAGTCAGTGAGTCAAAAAAAATGAGGTAGATAGTCAGTGAGAACACACCCAGTATCTGCTTCCGACCTCCACAGGATGCACACATACATATATGAGTACCTGTTCCTGCATGCATGCATGCATGCGTGCACACACACACACACACCACACCCACAAGACAAACAGAAATTCCAAACTGAAGAAGTGTTACCCCAAGGCATGTAGAGCAACCTAAAAAACTAAATGGGTGAATGCAGACATTCCTAGCCTGGTGCTGTGGACAGAAGAAAACAGGCAAACAAATAAGGAAGCCTGCACTTCTCTCCAAGGCTATGCTTCTCAGATTATACGGAGATCTCACCATGACAACCCGCAAATCCATAACTAAGGAAGGTTTCCCAGGACTTACACCCAGACACCTCCATCCAGGAGACTGACTTGGGAAGTCTACACTAGACTTCAAAACACATCCCCCAAAGGGTAATCGCATCAAACTTTAGTTCTGAGAACCCTACGGGCTTCTTTCTCTCTACATGTTGACCATGAGTCTCTGTCAGTTACCATCTTCTACAAGGAGAAGCTTCACTAATGAGAACTGAGATGTGTTCTGATCTATGGGTATAAGACTGTCATGGGGAGTATAGCTGAGTGATGACTCGGGTTGTCCTCTAGAGCCTATGATCTATTTAGCCACACATTCTTGGCCCCTTTAATGGTAGCAGGTATGGCTTCCATCACACTGGAGAAGACCTTCAATCCAATGAGAGAATGCTTGGTGACGCCTATAACATCTGTGTCACTAAGAGGGGGTGAATGTGTTCAAAATGCACTCATGAAATTCTCAGAGACCCAATTTGTAAAGTTTCAAGGTAGGTCTGCTTCCGCCATTGCCCTCCGCCCTATTAAGACCGGAATGTCTGTTAGCCCTTGACCATCTGGCTGTTGTGAGTCATGAACACCTGGAGCTGAAGAATGTTCCCCCACTTAGATAACTCAACAGGGGGGATGTGTAAGTTACCTAAATAGGAAGGATCTAAGAGATTTTCAAGAAAAGGAGGAAATGACGCACACAGGGTCCCAGACAGCTCTGGAAACGGTGAATAAGAACCTGAGGCTACAGCTCTGACTTCAGTTGGAAAGATGATGGGGAAAGATAAGCCCTTGCTTGTCTCTGCTGTGTTCCAGAGCTATGTGGATGCTGAGCAGCAGCTTGACACTGAGATGAGTGATTGCCACCTTGGTGTTTAGGGGACCCCAGTGAACTCTGAATGGTAGGCACAGACTTGAGTTGTCACAGGTTAGGGTCTGTGAACACCTTCAAGATAAGCCAAGAGGACCAGGAATTAGGGCGACCCAAGACATTTTCTTTGGGTAAGAACTTCATGTACCTTGGGAGACGCTGCTGCTTAGTAAAGATTGCTGAATAATCTGGATAAAGAAAAAGTACATCCTATGCAGAAACCCTGTGCCATCGTCCTCTTTATTGACCAGCACTTAAACAGTGTGACCAAGATCACACAGGTCACATGGTGTTGTCATTGAAAGACCCCAGCTTATAGCTTGCAGCCTTAGCCACAGTAACGCCATTTTACGCAAGGCTTGTACTAGTTACAGAGTTCAACTAGTTTTGGGCTGCCAAAACAGGATATCTGTGGTTGGACATCTGGCCTTGGGAGGAACGGAAAGTACCTAGGAAAACAACCTATGTACCCTAGATAGAGCCAAGTCAGCTCATATCTGATTTCCTAGTACTTTGGGAACTTGTCCCCAACTCGACCCTGCCCTCATTCGAATCAGCCAATGAGAACCCTGTAACCATGCATCTTGCTTCTGTACCCGCGCTTCTTGCTCCCTATATAAACCCCTCGCCCCAGCCTGAGGACGCGCAAGTCCTCCGAGAGACTTTGTCGCCCCAGGTACCTGTGTATCTGAATAAACCTCTTGCTGTTTGCATCCGAACAAGTGGTCTCGCTGTTCCTTGGGAAGGGTCTCCCCAGAAGGAAGACACTCTCTGAGGGTCTTTCAGTCATGTCCCAGGGCTTGAACCCAGGCAGCTTGCCTCAGGGCTCTGCACTTGAATGACTTAACTGAACTTCAAAATGCACCTCTCAGAAAGGCTATCTGGTACATCAAAGGGTGATTGCGCGCTGTTAATGCCATCTTCTGTCCCATCAGGACGTAAGGGTTACCACATATAGGTCTTTATTGGGGACACTTTCTTTGTTAATTAAAGAATTAAAATGTAGGGTAGATTCCAGACACAGCAGGCAACAACAGATACAAACTGTTAGAAGTGAAGAGACACAGAGAGGCAGATAGGGAGAGACAGAGGGAGACCCAGAGACAGAGAGAGAGGCAGAGAGACAGAGAGAGTGACTGAAAAGCACTGTGGGAACTACAATTTATATTTTGCATGAAAGATGGGGCTTCTAAGTGGTTACGGTGGCCAGGAATGGGTCCCCTTCTCCTAATGCTGGGTTGGTCAGTTTAAACAAAGAAAGGGTAGCTGCCAAACCTATAACTTCAGGTATATGAGTTCAGGACCAGCCTTGGGCATATTTGACCAGCCTGGGGAGGTCAGCTGAGAGGGGGGACTGCTGGAGGGAGTAAAAGCCTTCAAGACCTTTGTCTGGGGTCAGAGGTGAGGATGAAGCTGGACGTTTGCCTTCCTCTTTACCTGTCTGTGGCCCCTTCCCTATCTGTCTATCTGCCTGGGATCTGTCTAGCTCCTAGTGCCTTGGGCCACATTGCAGCCCTAGAGGACACAATCTTGGGCCTCTGTGAGTCACAGTGTGCCTGACAAGGAAATGGTCCTCCACTGAAACACTCAGAAGTTTCTTCGGATAAGAAATAGCATAAGAGATTAGCAGGTGAGACAGGAACTAAGCAGATGATGATGGGACCTGGGTGATTGAGAAAGACGATGTCACAGCCTCCAGTTCCAGCTTCAATTGTAGCATCAGGAAGAAACTTGGTGGATAGAAACAGGACGAGGCTTAGGGACAAGGGACTCTGAGGGAAATACCCAAGTCCTCTCCTCTTCCAGACCATGGAGGTAGCGCAACAAAGTCCTGGTACTGTGGTAGACTACCACCATCTTGGAGCCACAAAGCACCATAGAAGAGGGCCCTGCAGGAAGTGGGCCTTAAATGGCAAGGAACAGGTGTTCTTTGAACTCAGTGCCCATGAGCTGAATGTCCCACACACCTTCCTGATGAACAAGATGCAGCTGGAGCTGCAGCCATCCGGCACACTGACTTTGGCCGAGAACTCTGCGTTCCTCAATGAGATGCTGGCACACAAGAAGAATGACATCTTGGATTTTCTGGATAAGGGAACAAGACATCCTGCATGGGAGCCCATGTCCTTTTGGGGATCTAGGAACATGCCACCATCACTGAGATTACTGTGGGACTCTTGCCACAAACAGTCTTACATGCAAGAATCATCCCCTAGCCTAGAGCACGATCCTGGGCATTCAGACTCATCTCCAAGGCAGAGTGTGGCCTCCTCTACAATACACTGAAAGAGGCCACCAAGCATTTAATTAGTTTTCTCTTAACATCATCGCTCCTCCCTCCAGGTCTGTAACAGCAAGTGCCTGGCTGTTACAGGCAGGCATGTGGGCCCAGCACGGCATCTAATCCAACCTGTACACGGTGGTTCATCATGCAGTCGCTGTTTCTGAAATGTCTCTGAAGTTTGAGGGTGGAGAAGTGGAAACATGGTCTTGGTGGGCCAGCTGCCCGAGAACATAGATCAGCCCCCACTCTTCTCTTACTACAAATCCCACGGGAGTTTGTCTAGATCGCGGGCCCCCTCATGGACCACTCCCACTTTCTAAACTAGGACCTAAAAGACAGCAAGTGTTTTGTGGAAAATGGGGCTTCCCCTTCCAGCCGTGTTCTTCCTCTGGCTGCATATCATTAATGTGCACTTTAGGGTTTAGCACCACCTGTACACATTCAGACAAGGTAGGTGGGTATGAGCTTAGGCCTTGGCAATGTCACTCGTGAGTTAGGCCTTCACATTGACACAGCCACCTTCCTGAATGCTGTTCACCACTATGACAATGACCACTCTGTCTGCTATACATGAGCCCTGTAGATCCCTGAGATGCCAAAGTCAGTGCCCCTTCCATGCTTCTTTAGCTCCAACTTTCAAGGGGCCTTCATCTTCTATGTGGAGATGGACTCTGTTCATGATGATGTTGCAAGCAATCATGGCCGTCTACAGCTTCAATTAAATCTGGAATCTTATCTTCTACCCCAACAGGATGATAAAGGCCAAGATGCATAGCACGAGTTATGCCCATGCCACCTTCTATACCCCGGAACGACCTGACCACAGCACTCACCTGCACATACATGTCCTTGACAAAACCCGCACCTTCCTATACATTAGCATGTTGATTTGGACATGCTAGTTAGGACTCAGTAACATATCTTCCCAGTCACTCAACTGTTTTCCAACATAGCTCCACAGGAGATGGAGCCAGGGATCTCCAGTATCAACTCAAGGCTACTTGTTAGTACTTATTCCTTTAAAGGGTGGACAACAGGTGGCACCTCAAAAAAATGGTGGCCATGAATGGTATCCTAGAGTTTCTCAGAATATGGGGTGTCCAGCTGCTTTGGGAGGACAGAATTGAATGGTATGGAGTGACACGGAAGAGGAAGTGCCATAGAGGAGGATAAATGCCACTGCACTGCACTTTGAAATGGGTTACTGTGCCATCCAAGCGTGTTCCATGTGCTTCTTGGATAAACGATGTCACCACAATGAAATGGCATGGCAGCGGCTCTTACCATCAAACCTACTAACAGAACAAGACTGTCAAGACCAGGTGGATGGCTTCTACCCACTTATCCCCCACTTCCCCTCTCAGCCCACTGTACAATGGCGGGCCTCAGATCTGCAAACACATGGACTGCCCCTCCTCAAAAGTTAAAAACAGAGCTAGGCAGTAGTGGCTCACACCTTTAATCCCAGCACTTGGGAGGCTGAGGGGGAAGCGGGTGGATCTTGGTGAGTTTGAGGCTAGCCTGGTGTACAGAGTGTGTTCAAGAACAGCCGGAAGTATAAAGAAACCCTATCTAGAAAAACCAAAAGTTAAAAGCAGTGGGGGAGGGGAATGCCTTACAGCTCTCCAGAGAACAGTCTACAGTCACAGAAACTGCCATAGTTGTCATGACTGACCCATGCTAGTCTGTCCCTTAGCCTCTCTGATATTGGTCTGCTTGGCCTCCCTGCCCACACTGCTACCCTGGTGTCTGCACCCAGTACTGCTTCTTCATGGTGAGCGATTGTAGATGTATGTGGTCTACGTTTTAGATCCCATGAAAGAGGTTCCAACATTAGCACAGGTTCTCACCATCCTTCTCCTCTTTCAGACACAAAAACAACCTCCAGACTCTGATGATCAGTAGGAAAAAACCTTCACCCACCCGTGAGGAGACACAGACATCACCTAGCGCAGCTCACAGTTGAACAGACCCAACACTCCATGGAGGGCCAAGCCACCGTCAACCACAGAAAGACTCTTCTGAAGAACTTCATCTTTAGCCTTCCTCAAAATTACCTCAAAATTCCTCAAAATTACCTCATATCTACCTCAAGATCAAGCTGGTGGTGCCCCTGGCTTGTCAGGAGCAGAGCGGTATCGCTGGAGTAGCTTTTAGCTTTTCGATTGCTGTGATGAAACACCATGGCCAAAGCAATTTATATGAAGAAGCGTTTATTTAGGTGTATGGTTTTCCAGAGGGTTGAATCTGCCGTGGCAAGGAATCATGGCAGCAAGTGGCAGGCATGGTGACAGGAGAGGAATCTTTAGCTATAAGCACCAAGTCAAGAGAGCAAACTGAAAGTAGGGTAAGCCTTGAGCTCTCAAAACCCACCCCCTGGGGATGTACTTCCTCCAGCAAGACCACACCTCTTAAATGTCACCCAAATAGCACCACCAACTGTGCACTAAGTCTTCAAATGACCAAGACTGTGGGAGATATTGCTCATTCAAGCCACCGCACAATGTAGGGAGATCCAGGGAGTGTGGAGAGAAGGGTTAGGGACTCGCCTAGGCGATCGCGTGAGTCTGTCTATGCTTCTGTCCTTGAGGTTCCATGTCTGTGTTTGCATTTGGTTATGCATCCTCATGCACTCTAAGGGGGAGTAGTGGGGCTCATGGGGCTCCTGGCCCGCAGATGGCAATAGAGTCTTATAGACTCCCAGGATGCAAGGCTCACTGTAGGGAAACAGCAACTTCTCCATTCTTGGGCCTGAGGGTGTTCCCTGAGAAGGATTCAGAGTCAACTCCAGAGCACTCCTGGATTCTTTTCAACCTGAAGGACCCTGGTGGCCATGAGCAAGCACAAGGAGTCAGAGGGGTGCTACGGCTGCTTCTGTAACCAGAGCAACCTCAGAATTCCCTTGTGGTATTTGAGGACTTCTTTCAAAGCCATGAAAATATAAAAAACAAGGTATGGGTCCAGTGCCCCCCATAACTCTCTGACCTTGTCACTGGCCTCTGCCTGGATCTTTTCCTGATCCCACGATTGTTGGTGGTGCTTAGATGTCGTGACAGGTGGGCCTATGTCTTTTAAAAGAGGCTGAGTTCCTCTCAGGAAGTTTAGGCACATGTGAAAATCCCCAAAACCAGAGTGGCCTCAGGCAGCCTGTATTAGCATTTCCCGTGCTCCCTGAAGTCCATGTCTTCTGCCACAGGATGTGTTAGCCTAGGTCACAATGGGCTCCTGCATGTGTCCCATTCTGAAGATATCCTAAACAAAGCCACATCTGGGAACTCTGTGAGCCTGTTGCTCTGACCCCATAATTTCCATCATGGTACCTCACAGAAAACTATGACAACAGCCACAACCACTTAAGGATTTTTCATCCTGAGAAGAGAGCCTGCTTGAGAGAGCCTCCTCCTTTCAGGCACAATGAGACAGACCTACCATCTTGTATGAAGAGTCTGGCCCAAGGCCCTGTCTAATAATCCCAGAGCTCCATAAATACACAGAGCAAATCCTTCCATTTCCACCACTGCATGCTGCTTTTTGGACCTGGAGAGTATGTGTACCACACACTCAGATCAGTGACTGTGGGATCCATCCATGTTTGTCCACCACACACCAAAGAGATTTCCCTGACCAGATAACCATGGTATGTCACCTGGGAAAGGTCTCAACATCTCTTCTCTACCCCTTCCTTCTAAGTGAATCTGAAAGAGATGTGGGGGAGCGAGAGACTGTACTGTAGGAGGCCAACTAGAAAGGACATGAACTAGAAATGCATGCTTAAGTACTAAAGGATTATTCGTCTGAAAAGACGGCGAACGCTCAGTGGCTGGTAGCGGCAGAAGTCCAGATGTCAGGAGTAACACAGAGACTGTTGACTATTTGAGGAGAGGTAAGAACACTCCCCATCACTGCAGTGCAGTTGCCTGTCATTCCATACTTTCCATAATCCCCAGAATGCTCGCCCAGCCTTCGCACTCATCACAGATTTGGGGGAGCAATGAGGTAGCCCTGACACTTAACAGTTGCCACACATGGCCCACACTGCCGGATGCTGACAGTGGTGGCGGCTCTGGATCCTTGGGAAGGATGGCCTGGATTTTCCAGATAAAGAGAAAAGACATTCTTTCAAGAATCCTGTGTTAAGTCCAAGGTCCTCCCCCCTCCGTCCATGTCTAGGAAGGTGAACATCCAAACTGGCTAGGCTCCCACAAAGCCAGAACATGAAGTAGGATCAAAACCCCGTGCCATTGTCCTTGGCTTCTCATCAGCCCTCATTGTCCGCCATGTTCAGAGAGTCCGGTTTTATCCCATGCTTTTTCAGTCACAGTCCAGCTGGCCTTGGTGAGCTCCCAATAGATCAGCCCCACTGTCTCAGTGGGTGGGTGCACCTCTTGTGGTCCTGACTTCCTTGCTCATGTTCTCCCTCCTTCTGCTCCTCATTGGGACCTTGGGAGCTCAGTCCGGTGCTCCAGTGTGGGTCTCTGTCTCTATCTCCA
>NW_026068139.1:14378-61975 GCF_014885135.2 Alexandromys fortis | reverse complement strand
ATGGGAGGCTGGGAGGAGGTGGAAACTTTTTTTCTTTTTCTCAATAAAAAATTAAAAAAAAAAGAATCCTATGTTGTCATCTTGGTAATCAGGATCAATGTCTTGAAGTTTGCTGTGGGGGTCCCGCTGCCACATCCTATCCGCGTGGGACAACTGCCCCTGTGCCAAGGAACATCTCATCTGGGCACCTCACCTCCTGTCCAAAACACAGTAAGCCATGGTAAATGTCAGGACAGGAGATGAGTCTTCCGTCCTGTTACCCTAGTTGGTCTGTTGGTTTGTGCAGTTTAAATCTTCCCTGCAATGAGACCAGGCTAAGCACTACTCTGATGCTCTGCCTTGTATGAAACAGCGGTTTTACAGGGTGGGTCTTGTCCTAAGAAATTCCGCTTCACAAGAAACTTTGACTCCATTCTGAGGGAAAAGGACGATTGCAGCCCCTGAGTTGACCCAGAAACTTCACGCTCTGTGAGGCTGGTCAATTACTTACTCTTGGGGGTAGAAAGAGAACTACCCAGTCAATTTGCTGGGGTGAACTGAGACATGAATACATGAGCAATGAAAACCATATCAGAGAAACTAGACCCAGGAATTTATTAAACACATCAAATCAAGGAAAGGGTCCAAAGCCCTCCCCTGAACCCTCTTACAGTGATAGAATCCTAGACCTGCGACGGTGTGGCCCCACACCAATCCGTCACCTGACTCCTGGGGTGTGCCTCAAGGATCAACAATAGGACTTCTCACTATCCTTGGAATTTGGATCCGCTTAGCCTCCTTCCGTTGACACAGCCTGCTCAACTGCCTGTCTATTAACTCATCTGAAACTAGACCTGAACCTGAACCCGGCATTTCCTGCCCTTGACCCACAGCTTGACCTTTCCCCTTGCGGTAGCCTGACTCCAGCCCTTCCGGCACAGGTCTGGCTCCTCGTCTTATCGATCCAGACTCCTCGGCTCACCTCTTGAACTCTGTTTCAGTCTCTTTAACTTGTAATCATTTTGTAAGCCATATTTATTAATACAGATACACATACCTATTTACTGTGTGATATGAGAGTTGATACTGGTAGTTAAGACTGGGGCAAAAGAACCTGCGTCTGCCTTGGCTGGGTGTCCAAAGCAAACAGGGTCATATGACAAACTGCTGTTATTGACAGTATGAATTTATTGTTCTTCCATAAATGCTGATACTATACAAAGACACAAACATGTTCCTCTTCAGATAGCTTCTTAGGGGGGAGGGGGTCACGTTAACCTGCTGTGGTGTAATTCCATTTAAGTGTGTGTGTCTGTGTCACCGTGTAATGTAGTGTGGTTTTCAGTAAGCTTATAAAATGTTTCCTTGTGGTTTTTTAAACGTTATTATCATTCCATTCCACCTATATTTCTCTCTTGTATCACCACCCCCTTCCTGTACTATAAACATTTAACCTAAATTTCAGCATACAGCCCCCTAAATGATCATTTGTTGGATCAGGAAGGGAATTTCACTATCACTACAGCCCTCTGAGCCACTAAAACACAGGCCATTAGTAACCCTTGAGGACAAGCTTTGGGCTGCTGTGACTCACGGTGCATCCTGCAGAAGAATGTTCCCCACTGTTATAACATCATAAAAAGTGGGGAGGGGGAAACAATGGGAGATGTCCAGATAAGAAAGAATATAAGAGATTTTCAGACGATGGAGGAAATAGCGGATGCACACAGGGGCCTGAACAGCACTGTGAACTGTGAGCCAGGACTCAGAGACCCCAACACCCGCTTCAGCTGGGTAAGGGAGGAAGCACAGTTGGGGGACGGGGCTTAGAGACAGTAAGCTCTGAGTGCTGGGGTAGAGAGAGAAACACCCACGTTCTCTCCTCTCTTCTTCTGAGTTCCCGAGCCATGGGGCTGGCACAAAGGAGCTTGCCACTGGGCTGCATGGCCATCGTCTTGGTTCTAGAGATGGCCATGGCAGAGAACCCTATCTGGATGCTGAATGACAAGGCCCAGGTGTTTGCAGACCTGAGCACCCAGGAGATAGAAGCTGTGCACGACTTCCTGATGAGCAGGCCGGAGCTGGAGCTGCAGCCATCGGGCACACAGGCCTTAGACAAGAACTCTGTGTTCCTCATTGAAGCGCTGCTGCCCAAGAAGAAGGATGTCCTAGAGTTTCTAGATGAAGGAACAAAACTTCCAGTGCGGGAAGCCCGTGTCGTCATTTTCTTCAGTGCCCAAGAGAACCCCAATGTCACCGAGTTTGCTGTGGGGCCCCTGCCACAGCCCATCTACTTGAGAGAGCTGTCCCCTAGGCCAGCAAAACATCGATCCTGGGCATCTAGACCCATGTCCAAAGTAGAGGAAAGCCTTCTCTACCGCAAAATCAAGAATGCCACCACACCCTTAGAGAAATTTTTCCTGGACACCACCGGCTTCTCATTAGAGGACTGCAATGGGCATTGCCTGACCTTCACCCATGTGGCCCCCCACAGTGTGGAGTCTAGACATCGGGCCACCTGGTTTCTCTTGCAGCGCATTGTGAAAAACCGACTGCAGCCGACGGGGTTGGAGATCCTTGTGGATCACGGGAGCACAGACATCCAGGACTGGAGAGTAACACAGGTCTGGTATAATGACAAGCTCTATAGCAGCCCAGAGGAACTGGCTCAGAAATACACAGATGGAGAAGTAGACACAGTGGTTCTCAAGGACCCACTGCCTGAGAACACAGAGCAGCCACAGATCTTTAACAAGCCTAGTGGGGAATTCCAACTGCCCCTCAGCAAGTCTGGCCCCCATGTGAGAAAAGGCGATGGTCCCAGCTACAGCCTAGAGGGCAACACTGTGACCTACAAAGGCTGGAGCTTCTCTTTCCAGCTTCGACCCTCTTCTGGGCTGCAGCTATTGAATGTGCGCTTCAGGAATGAGCCTATAGCCTATGAGGTCAGCGTGCAGACAGCTATGGCTGTGCATAGAGAAAGCACACCTGCAGGAGATCTGAACAAGACCATGGATCTAGGCTGGAGCATGGGCAGTGTGACTCATGAATTAGTCCCTGGCATCAACTGCCCAGAGACAGCCACCTTCCTAGACGCCATCCACTACTATGACAGTGATGGACCTGTCCGTTATCCACGAGCCCTTTGCATCTTTGAGATCCCCACAGGGGTGCCTGTTGGGCCCATCTTTAACTCTGACTTTCCAGGCAAAATCAACTTCTTTTCAGATGTAATGGGACACAAGCTGGTGCTACGGGCAACCTCAGCCATCTACAATTTTGATTACATCTGGGACTTCATCTTCTATACTAACGGCATGATCTTTGCCAAGATGCATGCCACAGGCTATAGCCACACCACCATATACACCCCTGAGGGGTTGGGCAAAGCTCATCTGCTAACTCACCAACTTGTCAACAGTCACACTCACCTTGTGCACTACCGTGTTGACCTGGATGTGGCAGGTAAGACTTGAAATCAGACCTTCCCTATCACCCAGTTGCTTCCCATGATGAAATATTATGCATATTTGAGAAATAGTGGCTGTGAATTGTGCCCTAGTGTTATCCAGAATATTAGGTGTGCATATGCTTTGCGTCTGAATTCAGGGGTGCAGAGCAGAGGGGAAGAAGAAGTGCAATGGGAGAGAGGAATGGAATGCTATTGCCTAGCCCTCTAAGATGGTCTATAGTGCCATCAGGGGGTGCTTTGTGTATTTCCTGGGTATATAATGTCACCACAGAGGTCATGCCTGTGATGCTTGACATCAAAGCCAACAACAGAACAAGGCCACCAGGATCCGATGGGTATCCGTTATCCATGAATTCCACTTGTCCTTATGGCCCAGAATATATACATTGCCAGTTCTCAGGCCTTCATTAACACAGGCTATCTCTTCTCCAGGGTTGAAACCATGGCAAGCAGGCTATATCACAGCTCGCCTGAAAACAGCCTGAGGCACACTGAAAGTCTCGCCACAGCTGTCAGGGCTGAGCCCTGAACTGTCCTTCAGCTCCTCTGCTTTGGGGTTCGCTTAGTTTCGTTGTTCACTCTGCTAGCCCAGCTGCTGCTCCAGAACCGCTTCTTGCTGGCAGCTGGCTGCGGATGTGGTCTATGTTGGAGATCCAGGGATGGGAGGGAGGAAGCGTCCAAGCTAAGATGGTTCTCAACCTCCTCCTCCCGTCTTGGTTTCAGGCACCAACAACAGCTTCCACACACAGCAGACCAGGCAGAAAAACACCACCAGCCGACACCACCTGGTCCAAGGCACATCACTGAATATGCAGTACTCCCAGGAGCGCCAGGCCACCTTCCCCTTTGGACAGACTCTGCCTCCATTCCTGCTCTTTAGCAGCCCCAAAAAGGATGTCTTGGGACGCAGGCGCGGCTACCGCCTACAGATCTACTCCACATCTCAGCAGAAGCTGAGCCCTGAATCCCAGGAGGACTTAGCTTTTACCTGGGCCAGGTAAGGAGTCCAGGGAAGGGGGGGGGGCTCCTTCCTGACGGTGAATGTTTCTCTGTGCTTCTGTTCTCCAGGCTCTGAGCCACAAGTAGGTCTGGGTGTGTGTCCTCATGAACTTGGGGTGGGAAGGGAGGTGCTCATGGGGATCTTGACCCTTGGATGGCTTTGGGCACTCTTGCAAAGCCCCGGGAGATGACCGCACATTGTGAGGAAGCACTAACTTCTGTGTCTGAAGCTCTGAGAATGTCCTGAGCCCTAGTTGAGTCTCAGAGGGAGCCCCAGTGCTCAGAGCCACCCGGCTTCTCAATCTTCAGGTACTCCTTGGCAGTGACCAAATATTGGGAGTCTGAACGGTGCAGCACCAGCATCTACAATCAGAACCACCCCTGGGATCCCCCCGTGGTCTTTGAGGATTTCCTTCAGAATGATGAGCGTATTGAAGACCAGGTACTGGACTAGTCCTTCCCCTCCTCTGGCCTTGTTACTACCCTCTAACTGGACCTGTTGCTGGTCCTAGGAGTGTGGCTTGCAGGTGGAGGGCAAGCTCAGCGGTCATGAAAGATGAGCCAGCCTCTTTTCTTTTCTTTTTTTATGAGCCAATCTCAGTCCCAAGTTTATTTTTTGTTTGTTTTTTTATTGATTTTTATTGAGCTCTACATTTTTCTCTGCTCCCCTCCCTGCCTCTCCCCTCCCCCCTTCAACCCTCTTCCAAGGTCCCCATGCTCCTAATTTACTCAGGAGATCTTGTCTTTTTCTGCTTTCTACTTCCCATGTAGAGAGCCAGCCTCTTTTCAATGAGGCTGAGGCTATCTGAAGGAATTTTGTAGACACATTTTAAAATGACCATGTCCTACTACAAAAAAAAAAAAAAAAAAAAAAACCATAGACTCAACTAAACTGGAATCATAGGGGCTGACAAATCAAACAGCCAATCAGAGAGCTTGCATGTGGCTGATGTACACCCTCTGCACACATGATACAGCTGTGTCTTTTTATGGGGCTCCTAACAGTAGAGATGGAGGTTGTCTCTAACTCTGTTACCTGCTTTGGGAACCCTTTTCCTCCTACTGGGTTGCCTCGTTCAGCTTCAGTAGGAGAGGAGGTGCCAGTCTTACTGAAACTTGATATGCCATGGCTAGCTGATATACATGGGAGGCCTGCCCTTTTCTGAATAGAAAGGAAGAGAGAGTGGATGGGTGGGAAAGAGAGGAGGTTGGAGGAAAGGATTGGGGGGAGGAAGGGAGAGAGGGAGGGGAAACTGTGATCAGGCTGGTAATAATAAAAATAAATTTTTTAAAAAAATGACCCAGTCCTTCCAGGGTCCACAGTACCTCCTTGCCCACAAAAGCCTTTTTCTCTCCCTCAGGACTTGGTGGCCTGGGTGACAGTGGGATTCTCTCATGAGCCCCATTCTGAAAGTGTCCCCAGGATGGCCGCAGCTAGGAGCTTTGTAGGCTTCTCGCTCCAGCCTTTCAACTTCTTCTATACCGCTGGAAGACACCTAGATACAACTGCCAAAGATACATCAAACACTAAGCCGCTGGGGACAAGGTCTGCCTGACGCCTCCTTCTTCAGCCTCAGTGGGACCTACAACCCTGTATCAAGAGTCCAGCCTCAGCTCCAGCTCAACAGTCCCAGAGCCCCCACAAGGACGCTCAATAAACCTTTGGCATTTGACCCTTCTGTGTTGCTTCTAGAACTGTAGAGGATGTGGGCCATTTACTCAGATATGCGGGCATGGGCTCCATATATCTAACCTACAGTATGCCTAAAAGACCTCCACGGCCAGGACAAAGATACTGGATTTCTCTATCTGATGGGTTTTTCAGTATCTGAGACTTTCCTGTCTCTCTTAGGGCAACTTTATGGGAATTGCCCCACCTCAAAACTGGGCATGCAGGAGAAAGCTGTGAAGGGGAAATCTACAAGATTACCAGCATCTCACTCTGTTGCTGTTGTTTTAGCATCTAAAGTTTTGCCCCCAAGATCCTTTTATCAACAAACAAACAAACGTGTGTGTGCTGATTCACAGTAGAACTGTCTGCAGCAAGCAAAGTCTGTAGACAACGGACTCTGCACCTGCAGAACAGAACAGTTCAATCAACTAAGGCACAGCCCCGCTGTGGCACCAGATGACAGGGAATGTGTATCAGCCAGGACTATAAGGAAACACCTACAGGGTTTGCTTCATAGCAGAAGAAAATGGCAGACAATCATGCACACAGTGTGCCAGCTTCTGTGTATGAGTAGGAGGAAACTAAGAACCCCGTACAGGAATCAAAGGTGAAAGGTATATCGCTGCCTTCAAACAGTTGAAGGGAACAAGGAAACAGAATTTTTCCCAAGTGCCTTTGTCAGGAACACAGTCTTTAACAACCCCAGAGCTGGAGCTAGACTGATAGCTTAGTTCTTGCCCTACAGGTATGAGAAGCTGCAGTCAGATGTCCAACGTCCTCAGAAGAGGAGGGAAGCATGGTGGCCCATGTCCTTTTCTGCAGCAACAGAGACAGGCAAATCCTTAGAGTTCCCTGGCCAGCCAGTCTAGCAGAATCAGTGAGCTCCAGGTTCAGTGAGAGACCCTGCCTCAAAATGAAGAGGAGAAAATCAGGTAACAGACTTTATTCACCACAAAGCCACACACAGGAGCATGGGCACGCACACAGGCATGTAAAGATACACTCAAGAGGAGGAAGAGTCGGCTGTGGTGGTACATGCCTTCAATTTCAGCAGAAAAACAAAGGCAGATCTCCATGAGTTCAAGGCCAGCCTGGTCTGCATAACAAGTTTTAGGCCAGCCAGTGCTATACAGTGAAATCCTGACTCAAACAGAGAGAGGGAGAGAAAGGGGGAAGTATGTAAGTGGGGATGGAATAAAGAGCTCCTACGCCAGGAACATGTTACTCAGGGCAGGAGGACATTGTTTAGAGCAACCCAGAGAACTGAAGAGATAGATGTGGACCGTTCTCACCTGTGGTTGTGAGCAGAGGAAAACAAGGACAAACAGATAGAGAAGCCTACATTGTCCTCAACACTATGACTCCAGTGCTTTCTGGAGCTGCCACTCATAACATGTCTCAGAGCCTTCACAAAGGCGGTCCTTCCTGTTGTGATTTACCAGGATTTGAACCCAGGGCTGCTTGACCCGAGTCTGAAATTGAATGTCTGTACCAATTTCAAAATGCATCCCTCTCAAAGGTAAATTGTGTCCTTGAAAGGTAGTTCTGCTTGCAGTACAGCCTTCTGGACCACCAGGAGAGAGCACTTAGTGGTGCTTGGGGACCAAGCTTTGGGCAGCTGTGCTCAAGCCGTGCCCCTGGCCAAAGTATATTCCCTCACTAAGATAACACCAACCAAGGGGAAAGTGGGGGTTTATCTACACAAGAGATGCACAGGTGAAGGAGGAAATCGATAGAAATTGGCCAGCACTGTGAACTGTGAGCAGAGACCCAGAGGCTCCAGCTGAGGCTGCAGCTAGATGCAGAGGAGAAGCTGAGATGTGGGGGAATGTTTAGGCCTAGCAGCAAGGCTCTGGGAGGTGCTGGCTC
The DNA here is from genome assembly GCF_014885135.2 of Alexandromys fortis. Classification (NCBI taxonomy): domain Eukaryota; kingdom Metazoa; phylum Chordata; class Mammalia; order Rodentia; family Cricetidae; genus Alexandromys; species Alexandromys fortis. Next base: position 53,984 of record NW_026068139.1, on the reverse strand, counting down.
AGAGATGGATGTACCTGTGTCACCGTGGGGGTGATGTGAAGGAGCTTGGCGCTGGGTGTGTGAAGCCTTGGTGCTATGCATGGCCATTCAGGTAGAGCTTGAATTTCAAACCACAGGTGTCCTGGGGCCTGAGCACTGATGGGTGGAGGTTGGCGCACACCTCCCTGATGGATACAAAGGATCTGGAGCTGCAGCCATCTGAGATAATAACTTCAGCTCAGAACTCTGCTCCTTGTTGAGATGATTCTGCCTGAAAAGAAAGCTGTGCTGAACTTTGTCCATGAAGAAAACCATCTCCTGGTGTGGCATTCCATATCATCATCACTGATGCCCTGGAGCACTCCAGTGTCATCAAGTTTGCTGTGTAGATTACCGTGTAATCTACACTACAACAATTTCCCCTGAGTCAGGGGGATGGCTGTGAGTGTTGAGTTTCAAGACCCATCTCTTAAGCAAAATATAGCCTCTTCTACAAAACCTCAGAGGGCCAACAAGCTCATGTTGGTTTGCTTTTCTTGAGGCTCCAAGCTTCTTACTACAAAAACGTTATGGCCAGTGTGTGTCATTCACCAGCATGTGTCATTCCACCAGTGTGGCCCTCCCATGGTGTAGAGTTCACCAGAGCCATTGCAGATTTATCATACAGCAATATGGGACGATGTCATCATGCACCCCAACACAGACCAGTCCCACTTCCCTCACTACAGCCTAGAGGGCAACAGTGTGTTGTATGGAGGCTGGAGTGCCTCCTTCCAGCTGAGGTCCTCTTCTGGGCTGCAAACCTTTAAGATGAGCTTAGAGGTGAATGTGTCACTTACAAGGTCAGTATGCAAGAGGCTATGGTATTTATAAAAGACATCACAGCTGTGTATATTCAGACACACTACATGAACATAGGCTGAGGCCTGGGCATGTTACTATGAGTTACTTCCTGCCATTGACTGAACCATGGCCACATTCCTAGATGGTGTACACAAGATGCTGGATTTCTCTGTCAGATAGGCTTTTCAATGTCTGAGGTTTCCAGCTCCCTCTCGTACAGGGGGATTGGCCCACCTCCATGGTGAGCACATAGAAAGAGGCTGAAATGGGAAGTCTAATAAAGTCACCAATGTCTTCACCTGGACATTGTTCCAGCATCTAAGGTTTACCCCAAAGATCTCTTTTTAAACACATCTTTAAAAATGTTTATATATGCTGAATCACTGTGGTGCTGTCTGTAGCCATGAAAGTCTGGTAACAATAGACTTTCCATCTGTATCGGGGAACAGGTCAATACAGTAGAGCATAGCTGCACCCGGTCCCAGGTGATAGAAAAAAAACTGCATGAGTGATGACAGTGGGAAACCCTGCAGACTGGTGGGAAACCCTGAAGACTAGTGGAAAACCCTGCAGACTGTGGGAAACCCTGCAGACTGTGGGAAACCCTGCAGGATATAGTGAGTGGGAGAAGAAGACGGCAGAGAACAACATGCATCTTATGCTAACTCTGGGGAAAGAACGGGAGGATACTGAAGATCCAGGTTATAGGAGTGGACATCGGAAGGTGTTGAGATGCCCTCAAAAAGCTGGAAGGCAAGGAAACTGATTACTCTCCTTAGAAACAAGCCTTGAAGAACTGGGACAAAGGTCCAGTTGGAAAAGGTGTGAGGTCTTGAGTTCAGTTCCCAGCACAAGTAAAACTGAGCACAGAATGACGTCATTTGAAGCTGACTCTAGGACTGGTAAACACTAGCTTTCCAGCCATGATGTACATGCGTGGGGCTTGGTGGTACTTGTGAGTAGGGACAGTCATGTGACAGAGCAGAGCTCTCAGGGGCATCTGATGGCAGGGAAAGAGGGTCAGCAAGTGGAGCAGTCGTGGTGTGCGGGGAGCAGGAATAAAGACACAGAGGCCAGGAGGAGAAGGAAGAGAAGAGACCAGAAAGAGGTGGCAGATGGCCTCTCCAGATCACTCTGGAGAGATGGAGAAGGTCCCTATGAAGAGGTGGGCTAAAAGGAGTAGGCCTGCTTCCTATCTTCAGCTGGGAGGGTCACTTACTGCCAAGTTCTGCCTTGGCCTCTATGTCGCCTCTGTCATTTGTCCCCCAGCTACCTCCTCATAACATCCTGCTCCCATTACCTCACATCTCCTCTCTCCTGCATCTCCTTCCTTCCCAGCGTGGGGAAAGGGTATTTGTGGATAAGAGATTGTAAAGCAGGAGGACACCAGTCATGAGGGACATGAAGACACAAGAAATATATACTGCCCACTGCAGGATTATAGGTATGCCCTCTAGAAGACAAACTATCAGTACATGACCCGGATACAACTTCAGAGAGGGAGGAACAGGGAAAGTTTGGAAGAGCTGGGGGCAGGTGGGAGCACTCTGGCACTTCCGTGGCAGGTGCTTGTCACACACCTTTGTCATGATCCTCTGGATGCACAGCAAACAGGAACCCTGGTATCCAATATGGATTCTTGGTGGAAAGGGATGTTGTGGCACATGGACCAGTGGGTGGATGCTGGTAGCCGGGGAGATATAAGTCCAGGAAGAGAACAGGCAGTGCTCCGTACTTCCTGTTCAATTTGGGTACGAACTTGAAACACCCCTTAAACCAAGACTGCAAATGAAGTCTAGGTCTGTGTGATACTGGGACGATCAGCACACCGCTTGGAAAGAAGAGGAGCTCACGTGGACCCTCCCATCCTAGAGGGTTTATATAGCTATAAAACACTGGTGGACGGAAAGAGACTGTTTCACAGGGGTGCTGCCTTGGGAAGATTGTTTATGTTCACATATACAGACCCTGAGCCAAGCTTAAGCAAACACACTCATGAAACTCATTGGGTCAGAAAGAAAGAGAGACATGAAAATAGTTGGTGTGCTGGTTGGGAAGAGAAAGGGGATTGGCAGGAGAGGAAAGGGGACAACACAGGTGAACATGATTAAAACACATATATACCCATATGAAAATATGTTCTATTATGTATAATCAATATACCAATAAAAATCATTTCTAATCTAGAGGCAGGATAGTTGGTTCATTTGTGTAAGTGCTGGTCTTGCAATAACTAGGACTTGTTCTCCATCCTCAGAATCAAAAAAAAAAAAAAAAGCAGGGTTTAGTAGCATACACTTGTAATCCCAGAACTGAGAGACAGGCGAATCTGTGGCACATCCGGGCCAGCCCACTGGCATACTGGTCTAGTTCTGGGACAATAAGAGACTCAAAGTCATAAAAGAAAAAATCCAGGTGTGGTGGCCCACACCTGTAATTCCAGGACTAGGAGGTGTAGGCAGCAGGATTAGAAATTCAAGGTCATCATCAGCTACATGATCAGTTGGATTCTGGTTAAATTAAAGCCTATTTCAAGCAAAAGAAGAGGAAGGGGAGCAGGAGGAGGAGGAAGAAGAAGAAGAGTAATAGGAGAAGAACCAGAATGGTGGGTGGCCACCTGAAGAACAACCCTGCAGTGGCATTTCATTTGTATTTTAATAAAGTTTGTCTGCGAATCAGAAAAGTAAAACAGCCACACTGGCTAGCCTTACAGACCAGGCCATGGTGACACGCACCTTTAATCCCAGTAGCCACACTAGTTTGCCATGGAAACCAAGGGGTAGTGGTGCACGCCCTTAATCCCAGACCTAGAGAGGACTATAAAATGGGAGGAGACAGCTCTCAGTCTCATTCTGAAATTCCAGGAGGCAAGATCACCATTTCAGACTGAGGGAGAGGTAAGAGCCACTCTGTTTGCTTTTCAGACCTTCAGGTTGAACCCCAATTTCTTTCTCTGGGCTTTTATTATCTGTGCTTCGTTTCACACTTAGTTTTCTTCTGAAATTCACACCCAATGTGTGTAGAAGCAACATGTCTTAGCAAATGCACACTAACACACACAAAATGAAGTCCACTTTGCTTATCTAAAAAAAAAAGCAGACTTCTAAAGGTGGAAAGATGATTCAGATGTTGATAGCATTTGCTGCTCTTACAGAGGACCCAGGTTTGGTTTCCATTAGTCACATGAAAGCTTACAGTTGTCTATATCTCCAGTTCCAGGGTAGCCAATGCCCTCTTCAGATTTCCATGGTAAACTTAGATGCTATGTACATACAAACCCTCAAGCATACACATGCACTGGCAAAATAAAGTAAATCTTTTACATTGTTTTTCAAAATTAAATGCTAAAATCAGAGCTGAGCTCATACCCTGCTCTGCCTATGCTATATCAACTCACCCACCTCTATCAGACTGGATGCTTAAACCATAATGAATTGTGGGTCACAGGCCTTGCCCCCCAACTCCAAAAGAGGAGAAGTTTCCAACCGAGGGAAGCCAACTTTGACCTTAGCAGCAGGGATATATAAACTTGGTGTAAAGAGCCAAATGAAAAAAAGCTTCCTGTACAGAGGAAGCCAACAGGAAAATTGGGCCTTTTTTGAGCACTGTGTTGTGTTCCCTATACTGTGAGCAGGGCTTGTGACATAGAAACACACATTTTCTAACAGGAGCCGTGGTGTCAACGATGCTCAGGCTCTGTGCACAGCTCCCCCTCATGTCCCTGATGGGTGCCTACTCTTCCCTTTGCCTATGTCCCGCTCTACAACTGGGTTTTAACTGAAATGCACCCAAGTCCTCACCCTCGCGGAAACTGCTGACTGCACCTGGCTCCCTGGCATAGGCCCAGTAACACAGACCCCTGAGGCCCCTCACTTGAGCCTCTGTTGCCAGCTTTCTCTCCCAGAGGCTTAGGAGCTGGGTTATAGATGTACCAGGTGGGAATGGGCACGCCAAGATCACATTTTCTCTGTATGTTGATCAGTTGTGGATGTCTGTAACAGCTACCATCTGTTTCACCAGGAAGCTTCTTGGATGGGGGTGAGAGCTGTATTTATCCAAGAGCTGTTGAAGGAGCTGTGGGCTGCATTCCTGCTGCCCAGCTCCCGGCCACCTGGCTAGCTTATGCCCCAAAATAACAACGCACAAATTGTATTCTTTTAAACACTGCTTTGCCCATTAGTTCTAGCCTTTTAATGGCTAATTCTCAAAATCTTGCCTAACCCATATTTAGTAATCTGTGTAGCACCAGTCTTACCAGGAAAGATTCAGCATGTCTAACCTGGCGGGTGGCTGCATTGCGTCTGCCCTGAAGAGGATTGTGTGTCTGCCTCACTTCCTCTTCCTCCCAGCATTCTGTTCTGTTTACTCCACCTACCTAATTTTCTGTCCTATCAGAGCCTAGGCAGTTTCTTTATTTAACCAATGACTTTCCTCCATCAATGAGCAAAAGGGTAAGTTCTTAGAATATAGTTAGAAATTATGTTGATTTAGGAAAATAACAGTAATAAGTTCTCCATTAGGGTCTATGACCTCAAATCCATGGGTAGTTGGTGAGGTATACAATACCAAGCATGAATTACCTTCTATTGTGGGAACCTTAAGTCCAATTAGATAGTTATTGGTTACTCCAAGATAAAAATGCCACTATTGCACCATCAGGCATATCTTGACAGGCTGGTCACTATGGGTGATACATAGACTCTATAGCTGGGTAGGACTTTAGATTGCTTTTCTTCGGTGGCAGCTGGAATCACACCTTTTGGCACTGTGAGAACTAGTCCTCAGGTGTGGGTCCATTCCAGCTCGATTCCTCCAACTCCTGTGTCCAAAGTATGAGTGTATTCATCACTAGGTTCTGACCTTCAGGTTATAGGAGACAACCAGGAGCAATGGCAGTCCGTATATTATTTTGGGAGTCTCTTTGACCACTCTGACAACAATTTGAAGGATGGTATTCCATGTGTCTTGGTTTGGTTTCTATTGCTGTGATAAATGCCATAACCAAAGCCAACTTGGAAAGGAAAGATTTATTTCACCTTACAATTTCCAGCTCCCCATGGAGGAAAGTCAGGGCAGGAACATGGAGGCAGAAGCTGAAACAGAGGCCATGGAAGAATGCTGCTTCCTGGTTTGCTCAGACTACTCTCTTACACAGCCATGGCCATCTGTCTACAGGTTGCACCATCCCTGTAAGCTGAGCCCTCTGACATTACCCATTAATAAAGAAAATGCCCTATAGACTTGCCTACAGGAAATTTGATGGAGGCATTTTTCTCAACTGAGATTCCTCTTTCCGCATAGCTCTAGCTTATGTCAAATTGACAAAAAAAAAAAAAAAAAAAAAAAAAAAAAAAAAAAAAAAAAAAAAAAAAAAAAAAAAAAAAAACAGGTAGCACACTGTCCCTACACTAGAATTTTTGTTCATGTGATATTATTATTGGGGAAGCAATATCACCTCAGGTGACATAACCCCATTTATATACTATATAATATCTATATAAAATATAACATAATATATAAAGTATAGTTTCAATAACCATATAAAATATTTCCCTTTTCAAACATCCTTATGTCTCCTTCATTCTTCTGTATTACTCTCCCTTCTTATACTTCAAACATTAGCCTGAATTTCAGCATGCCTTGCCATAAAAGGTAATTTGCTGCATTAGAAAGGAATTTTGCTGTCTCTAAAGTCCTGAGCCCCACTAGGACAGAATCAGTTGGGCTAGCCTTGGGTTACTATTACTCATGGTACCCCTACATCATGAAAGTTTTCCAGTTGTTAGAAAACTAAAAAGGGAGGAAGCAAAGGGAGATGTCCAGATAAGAAAGAATATAAGAGATTTTCAGACGATGGAGGAAATAGCGGATGCACACAGGGGCCTGAACAGCACTGTGAACTGTGAGCCAGGACTCAGAGACCCCAACGCCCGCTTCAGCTGGGTAAGGGAGGAAGCACAGTTGGGGGACGGGGCTTAGAGACAGTGAGCTCTGAGTGCTGGGGTAGAGAGAGAAATACCCACGTTCTCTCCTCTCTTCTTCTGAGTTCCCGAGCCATGGGGCTGGCACAAAGGAGCTTGCCACTGGGCTGCATGGCCATCGTCTTGGTTCTAGAGATGGCCATGGCAGAGAACCCTATCTGGATGCTGAATGACAAGGCCCAGGTGTTTGCAGACCTGAGCACCCAGGAGATAGAAGCTGTGCACGACTTCCTGATGAGCAGGCCGGAGCTGGAGCTGCAGCCATCGGGCACACAGGCCTTAGACAAGAACTCTGTGTTCTTCATTGAAGAGCTGCTGCCCAAGAAGAAGGATGTTCTAGAGTTTCTGGGTGAAGGAACAAGATGTTCTGAGCAAGAAGCCCATGTTGTCAGATTCACTGGGCCCAGGAGAGCCCTAATGTCATTGACTTTGCTCTAGGGCCCCTGCCACAGTCCTTCTGCATAAAAGAACTGTCCCCCAGGCCAGTGAAGCAAGAATATTGGGCACACACAGACCCATGTTCAAAGCTGAGTATAGTCTCCCTAGCACGGAATCAAGGAGGTCACCACAGCCTTGCTTCCATTCATATTTGACACCACCAACTTCTCACTAGAGGACTGCACTGGGTAGTGCCTGACTTTCTCCCCGGTGGCCCCCCACAGTGTGGAGTCTAAATGTCGGGCCACCTGGTTTCTCTTGCAGCACATTGTGAACGACCACCTACTGCAGTCCGTGGGGTTCGAGAGCCATATGGATCACGGGAGCACAGATGTCCAGGACTGGAGAGTGGAGTAGCTCTGGTATAATGACAAGCTCTACAACAGCCCAGAGGAACTGGCTCAGAAATATACAGATGGAGAAGTGGACATGGTGGCCCTTAAGGACCCACTGTCCAAGAGCTCAGAGAAGCCGTGAATTTTTAACAAGCTTGGTGGAGAATTCCCAAGGCTCCTCAACAAGTCTGGCCCCATGTGGGGCAAGGCAATGGTCCCTGATACAGTCTAGTAGACAACACTAGGATCTACCAAGGCTGGAGCTGCTCTCCTTGGGAATGAGCATATGGCCTCCGAGGTCAGTGTTCAAGAGGCTATGGCTGTGCATAGTGAAGACACACCTGCAGGAGATCTGAACAAGACCACAGACGCGTGCAGGGGCCTGGGAAGTGTTACCTGTGAGTTAGCTTCCCTGCCATCGACTGTCCCAAGACAGCCACCTTCCTAGAGTCCACCCACTACTATGACACTGGTAGCCTTGTCCATTATCCATAGTTCATCTTCATCTTTGAGAAGGCCATAAGGGTACCTGCTAAGCCCATTTTTAACACCAACTTTACAGGCAAATTCAGCTCATATGAGGAACTGAATGGACACATTTCGTACACTGAAGACAACTTTAGTAGTCTACAATTTTTATTACATCTGGGATTTCATTTTGTGCACTAATGTCATGATCAAAATGCAACACCTCCAGCTAAGTGCACACCACCCCATACACCAGCATGTACAATCAGAACCACCCCTGGGGATCCCCCATGGTCTGTGAGGATTTCCTTCAGAACGATGAGAGGATTGAAGACTGGGTACCAGACAGGCCCCTTTCTTCTCTCCTCTAGACTCATCATTACCCTCTAACTTAACCTGTCCCCGGTCTTAGGAGTATGGCCTGTGTGTGTAGGGCAAGTTCATAGGTTGTTAAAGATAAGCCAACCTCTTTTCAATGGGGCTGAGGTCACCTGGAGTAATTTGCAGACATAACTAACAATGTCCCAGCCATAGTGTCCTCTGTCGTCAGAACTTCCTTGCCCACTAAAGCCCTTGTTTGTCTCATAGGATTTGGAGGCCTGACTGACAGTGGGCTTCTTCCTACTGAGGTTGTCCCCAACATGGCCTCACTGGAAACTCCATAAGCTTCTTGCTCCAGCCTTTCAAAATCTTCTCTATCACCCTTGGGTACAACGTCTTCCTGATGCCTTCCCCTTTCAACCTCCATAGGACCTACAGCCCCATCCACTGTCTAATAGGCTCAGAGCCCCACCAGGGCAGACAGTTAACCCTTCAGCTCCTACCACGTGTGCTGTTTCCTAGATCTGCGGAAGACATGGGCCATATACTAAGATGAGCGGTTGTGCGATGGATTTATGGTTTTCTAGTGTACCCCCAAAGACCTCCATGTCCAGGGCAAGGCAAGCCAAATGAGACACTGAATTTTTCACTGTCTGAGGTATTCTGGTCCCTCTCATGGAGGCTGTAAGTAAATTTTCCCACCTTAATGACGGTATACCTAAAGAAGTTGTATGTGTGCAACTACTTGTGGGTGCATATATGCATGCATATGTGTGTGTTGCCACTCCAGCTACATAATGGATAGCTTGACCAAAAGCCACCCCTGCCTTTACCCTGTCTTTTCTCAGCTGACCAGTGGTGCTGCGCATGCAGTGGGGACTCAGTTATTCTTGCTGACTGGGGGCAGAGTCAGTCAGAGAATTACTCATGGGCCCATGGAATAAGACACCAAAGGGGCTGCAAGAAAACCGGAAGAACAAAGGAACAAGAAGGTCACTCCTGGGCATTCTGAGGGCACAGATAGCCCTGCCAAGAGGTGGGTTTCAGGGAGTGGGCATGTCTCTGACCTGAAGCAGGAGAGTCACTGCCTGCTAAGTTCTCCCTTACCCTACGGCTCCTTTGCCTCCATGTCCCTCCCCTTGCCACCCACTTACATCAGAGGAGAGGGTTCTAAACTTATCGTTCTCATCTTCTTCCTCCCGGGCAAAGCAAATGACATTTGGAGATAAGAGATTGCAAAGGGGGAAGTCATCCATGAAGGACATGGAGACACAGGGAAAACATGCTCCCTTCTGTGGTATCTAGAATGGCTGCGACAATCAGGGGTTGGCAGAGGCATGTCTGCAGGAGGGAGAGGACACTCCCCAACCCTGTGACGGCTGGTACCTGTCATTATACATCTGCCGGGGTTCACTAGTGTATGGCAAGATGAACCTTCACATACATTATGGGTTTGGGGTGGCAATGGTGTCTCTATGGGTCAGCAGCTGTCACACATGGGCCATCGTGGTGGATGCTGATATAGTGGGGAGGCTCGGGGAAAGGGTCAGAGACATGGAGTAGCTCTCTAATTTCTCCTCCTCAAACAGCTATGATGCTAAAAACTCCTCTGAAAACTTCGTGTACAGACCCATCAGCATGGGAGGAAGAGCAAGTCATAAGGCCCATTCTTCCCTGGAGAGGTTCATGGTTGCTGGAGCTCCACCCTCAGAGATGGAGCCGCGAATAATTACCCTGTCAAGTACATAACCATCAAATGTGCTTGTGCAAGCAACCTCATTAACCCAGTGAGCTACAAGGAAAAGACACGAAAGTAAGAAAGGGATTTGTTGGGAGGAGAAAGCCACTTAGCTGGAGGTGGTACCACAGGAGAGGTTAATGGGGGGATGGTTAAAGGAGATTTTACAGAGATGGGAAACTATGAACAAATAAACAAATTTTTAAAAACAAGAATTCTGAGCTGGGTATGGTGCTGCATGCTTTTAATCCCAATATCTGAGAGGCAAAAGCATGCGTATTCCTGTGAGTTCACGGCTAGCTAGATCAATATAACAAGTTCCAAACTAGTTAGGGTTACACAGTGAGCTCTGTCTCAAACTAAGACATGAAGTCTCGGTCTTTATGAAATCTAGCCCATTGATACCCTGTCATGGAAGGAGGGAGGACCTCATTGGGACCCAACATCCCTGACAATAAGAGAAATAGAAATTTTCTTCAGTGGTGTATCCTCCATCTCCCATGCAAGCAACCATAACAAAACTCACTGGGTCACTAAAACAAAAATGTATAAAAGTAGAAACGGCCAGTTATAGAGTGGAAAGGGGTGTACATGAGTTAGAGAGGAACATAAATTTAAATATTATGTGTATTAATTTTTATTAATTTGCATATAAATTATATTATATATTTATATAATATACTTACCAAAAATATATGTTTATGCATATATAATGTTTTAAATCAAATCTACTTCCCTCTGAGTCTTTACCACATACCACTACTCTTTCTTCTTCACGTGCCCTTTATTTTTAACACATACCGGGCCCCCTTAGTTCTCCTTGTGTGTGCCTGAGTGTGGGATCCTCTACTGGCGCATTGGTAGCCTCTCAGGGCCCACTTTCCTGAAGAAAACTGGGTCTCCCTTCCCCAGCAGGCATCAGTTACCAATAGTTCTTCGGGCAGTGGTGAGATTTCCTGAGCCTTCCCCTATCCATGCTAGGATTTGGGCTGGCTTGATTTTGAGCATGTCTTGTGCATACATGAACAGCTGATGTGAGTTCATGTGTTCCATGGTCCCATCATGCCCAGCAAATACTGTTTCTCTAAAGATAGCTACTCCCTTAGTTCTTACAATCTTTCTGCTCCCTCTTCCAAAGGGTTCACTTATAGCGAGGAAGTGTAATATAGATATCCATTTCATGGTCTCTTAATCGCCTCATGTTGACAGGTGTGGGTCTGTATTAATCACCATCAAATGCAGAAAGAAGTTTCTCTGATGGGACGTGAGAGATGCACTATCTATGATATAAAGATATGAACTTGGGGGACTATGTCTATTTAGCAGAACAGGTTTCTCACTAGGGCCTATGACCTAGCCAGCCATGGAGATTTGACCCAGTTAACAGTATCAGGCATAGGATCCACCCTGAACAAGATAGCAAATGTAAGACCAGTCAGGGTTATGTGAGACAATGACTCAAAAAAAAAAAAAACAGAAAACAGAAAGGAAGGAATAGAAAGAGGGAGGGGGAGAGAGAAACAGAAAGAGGGGAGAAGGGAAGGGAAGGGGAGAGGAGAGGAGAGGAGAGGAGAGGAGAGGAGAGGAGAGGAGAGGAGAGGAGAGAAGAGAAGAGAAGAGAAGAGAAGAGAAGAGAAGAGAAGAGAAGAGAAGAGAAGAGAAGAGAAGAGAACTTGAGAACCACACCTGAGCTTGTCCTCTGACCTCTGCAGACACACATAAAGTACAAATGCCCCAGTGCATATATGCGCATATGTACACACAGAAAGAGAGAGAAAAACATAAACAATGAAATACAGTTTTAAATGAAAAAAATCTTTCCTGATATAGATAGTAGTCTCACAGTGAAGCTCATGGCCTCCCCTGGTTCTAAGTTCACCCAGAAGCCTCTTATCTCATCCACTCCTGTCAGACTGAGCCATCAAAGCATAAGGTAATATGGGTTCCTTGAACTTTCCCACAAGAACCAGAGCAACAGAGGGAAGTCCTCAGGGTGAACTATTTCCAAGAAGTCAAACAAGCATGGTCTCCCACAGGTAAGAAGCTAAGAGAGTACAAAAGACTCCAGATCAGCCTTGACAGTGAGCACCAGAGCCAGCAGACACAGGGACAGAATGCTGAGGCTCCCAGCAACCCAGCAGCTCACAGGCGATGAGGCAGCTGCAGCACACACCTTTCACAGTCAGGAGATCTCATTCTCTGCAGACTAAATACCTAAGTCTTGAAGGGCAGTGAGTGAGATATGGACAGAGTCAGGTCCAAGGTCAGCACAGGGAGTTCCTTGATAGGGTAGGGTTTTAACTAATTTTGAAATGGTATAGGGAGGGCCAGGTGGTGGTGACACACATCTTTAATTCCAGCACTTAGAAAGCAGAGACAGGCAGATCTCTGTGAGTTTGAGGCCAGCCTGGTCTACAAGAGCTAGTTTCAGGACAGCCAGGGCTGTAACACAGAGAAACCCTGCCAAGGAAGGAAGGAAGGAAGGAAGGAAGGAAGGAAGGGAGGGAGGGAGGGAGGGAGGGAGGGAGGGAGGGAGGGAGGGAGGGAGGGAGGGAGGGAGGGGATGGGGCATAAGCTTGGCATAGAGAGTTAAATGAGAAAGCTTACCTGTAAGGAAGAACCTCCTATTAAACTGGGCATATAGGCTTTTCCTGACATGTATGATAGGCTCATACAACACAAGACAGTTCTAAACAGAAAACACAAAGCGTCCATGATGCCCAGTTCCTGTGGTCCAGGTCCTCCCTCGTATTCCTGGTGAGCGCCTATACTTCCCTTTGCTGAATTTCTATCCTGCAAGACCTTTTTAGATGAAATCCACGCAGGCGGCCACCCCTGTGCCCCATGCTGGTGGAGAACGCACAGCAGCATGGAACCCTGAGCCTCTTTCTGTGCCTCTGTCTCAACAGGAGAGTTTTCCCCAGATCTCTGTCAATTGAAGAAACTAAAGGCAGTTAACCTGCTACAGCAAGGATCTTCCAGAATCCTCCCATCTACCCTGAGGACCAAGCCTGCAGGAGAGGGGATACAACCAGAGACCCAGAGGAACCACTGAGTAGGGTTGCATGGTCAGAAAGAGTCATGTGGAGTCAAGGACAGGTTGGCGTCACTTCTGTGTAGATAGGTATACAGGAAAGAGTTTCCTGGGGGCTCAGCAGCATCCAAATCAGGTTAGGAGCTAGAAAAACCAGGGCTGGTAACAGTAACAGCATGCACACAAGAGACAAAGGCTCCATGCGTTCTACATACAACACGACTGGACAGCCCACGTCAACCACAAGTACAAGGAACGGCATGACAGCCAGCATGGCAAGACATCCTTCACTCTGCACATACATAGTAGATTCCCGTTGTTTGGGGGATTTTGTTGAACACTAAATACTCTAACCATGCCTTCCCCGATGGAAGGGGAGGAAGGCACACCCTGACTTAGTACCTGGGATGACCTGGGTAATCCTAGGTCAAATAACCTCAACAACCCCACCATGAAAACGGGGAATGCTGAGCAGGGCAGAACTCTCCCTGTCCTTGCTTCACAGCCTAGACTCAGCCCAGCCAGTCTGCAGGGCTCAGAACCTCCAGTCGTGAGGTCCAGGCTATCATCAGGGTTCCCTTTAAAGAGAAGCATGGCCAACATGCCATGTGTTCCAGAAGGCCACTGCTGCTTCCCACACTCAGATTTACTATCTTCTTTCTCCCCACAGCCTTGGGGACATGTGTGCAGCTGCTATCATTTCCACTTCACAACTGAAGACAGCGGAAGCCCGGAGTGTTCGACAAAATGCTCACGGTCACATGGTAGTTCTCAGTGTTGTGATTTCCTAGGGCTTGATCCCAGACAGCTAAAGCCCAGCACTTTGAACAGCCACGCTGAATTTTAAAATGTATCCTGATTAAAAGGGAATTTGTTTTAAAAAGGCAGTTTTGCTGTCAGCACAATTGGAGACCCTTCCAGGACAGAAGTACTTTGTAGCCAGTGAGGACCAGGACTCTGCTGCTATGGCTCACTGTGTCCCTGGCTGATAAACACAACCCCACAGAGACAGCGCTGATAGGAGAGCATTATCTCAATAAGAGAGAGTATAAGAGACTTGAAAATGAGGGAGGAAACAGCTATATGCACAAAGAGAGGCTTGGACCACACTGAGAACAGCTCTGGCTTCATCCGGATAAAGGGAAGAAGTTCACCTAAGAACGAGGTCCTCTGAGTCCTTAGCTCTCTCCTCTGCTGTGTTTCAGCCATGAACCTGCTAGGAAGGAGCTTGGCTCTGGCCTGGATGACTACCATCTTGTTACAGATGTCCATGGCAAGGCATTCCAGGTGGGCACAGAATGCCAAGCCCCGGGCCTTATGGGACTTGAGTGCTCAGGAGCTGGAATGTGTGCACAACTTCCTGATGAGCAGGAGGGAGTTGGAGCTGCAGTCATCCAAAGTACTGACTTTGGCCAAGAACTCTGTGTTCCTCATTGAGATGCTGGTGCCCAAGAAGTATGAGGTACTGGATTTCTTAGACAATGGAGCCATTCCTCCTTTACGGGAAGCCCGTGTCCTCATCTACTTTGGCGCCCAGGAGTATCCCAATGTCACAGAGTATGCTGTGGGGCCGGTTGAACAGCCCATGTACATGCGAAAACTGAGCCGCAAGGGAGGCCAGGAGCTGTCGTGGACATCTCGACCCATGTCCAAAGTAGAGTCTGCCCTCCTCCTCCATGCTCTGAAGATAGCCACCAGGCCTTTACAAGAGTTCTTCTTTGATACCACTGGCTTCACACTACACGACTGTGACGGCGGCTGTCTGACCTTCACCAATGTTGCCCCTCGTGCTATGACATTCAGAAAGCGCCATAGCTGGCTTCTCTTGCAACACTTGGTGAATGGCTACTTCCTGCAGCCCACGGGGCTAGAAATCCTTGTGGATCACGGGAGCACAGACATCCAGGACTGGAGAGTGACACAGGTCTGGTATAATGGCAAGTTCTACAGCAGCCCAGAGGAACTGGCTCAGAAATACGCAGAAGGAGAAGTGGACTCGGTGGATCTTGAGGATCCATTGCCCAAGATTACACAACAGTCAGCACAGCACTCAACCTACAGGCCCAGTGCTGAGTTCCCCGTGCCCACCAGCAAGGGTGGCCCTCGAGTGTTCCAGCCCAGAGCTCAGTTCCCCGTGCCAACCAGCAAGGGTGGCCCTCGAGCATTCCAGTCCAGTATTCCCCGATATAGCCTAAAACACAACACTATGCTCTATGGAGACTGGAGGTTCTTCTTCAAGCTGCACTCCTCTTATGGGCTTCAACTCTTTAATGTGTACTTCGGGGGCGAGCGCATTGCCTATGAAATTGGCGTGTGAGAGGTTATGGCACTGTATAGAGGACAAACAGCTGAAGGCAGGGAGACCAAGTACATGGATGTGGGCTGGGGCCTCGGAGGCATCACTCACCAGTTAACTCCAGGCATTGACTGTCCCGACACAGCCACCTTCCTGGACGCCATCCACTACTATGACAGCGACGGCCCTGTCCTCTATCAACAAGCCCTCTGCATCTTTGAGATGCCCATGGGAGCTCCCCTTGGGCAGCGCTTTAACTCCAACTTTAGATATAGCTTCAGTTCCTCTGCCAGGCTGAATGGGCCTACGCTGGTTCTAAGGACAACATCGACAATCCACAGTCATGATTACCTCTGGGACTTCATCTTCCACCCCAGTGGCGTAATGGAGGGCAAGATGCATGCCACTGGCTATGTTCATGCCGCTGTCCACACCCCTGAGGGGCTGGTCTACAGCAGTCACCTGCACGCCCACCCACTTGGGAATTCCACACCTACCTAGCGCATTACCGAATTGACCTGGATGTGGCAGGTAGGACTTGAGGCCAGACCCACCCAGGTACTTCATATTTCCAATAACTTCATAACAGGAGATTGGGATACAGCTCCATAGTATAAAATAAGCCTACATACATAAAGAGACATTGCTGCACCCCTAAATTTGGGGTGTGGATTCCCCTTGTTGGGTGGGTCTGAGTGGAATGGTATACAGTGTTGGGGGAAGACATACCATGAAGGGTAAGAAATGCTACTTCCCAGCACCAAGAGATGACTACAGTTGTTCAGTGCATCTCAGAGAAATGATGTCACCACCGAGGCATGGCATAGCTGTGATGTTTGACATCAAATCCGATAACAGAACAATGTCTCCAAGATGGCTACCAGGACCAGATGGGTAGATGCCACCCTCTCAGGCCTACTTGGCCCTCCATCCCAGAGTACACCAACAGTCCTCAGGCCTGAGAAACATAGGCTACCATGTCTACAAGGTTAAGACCACAGGAAGCAGACCGGAGCTCTAGAAAACAGGCTAAGGTCACCCTTCTGACACAGCGGCCATGACTGGCTCTGGAGCTGTCCACTAGCTCACCTGTTATGAGAGGGGTTGGCCTCCCTTCTTCCTATAGTGTATCCCAGTGCCTGCTCCCAGCGCCCCTTCTTCCTATGAGCTGCCGTGGATGTGGGTTACCAGGGAGAGCATGTAAGAAAGAGGAGGCTTCTATCCCAGCCCTTGACTCTCACCCGCCTTTCACAATGCAGGCACCAAGAACAGCTTCCAGACCCTGAAGATGAGACTGGAAAACATCACCAATCCATGGAGTCAGGGAAGCCAGCAGGTCAAAACCATCCTCAACAAGATCCAGTACTCCTGGGAGCACCAGGCAGCCTTCCACTTCAGGCAGACTCTGCCCAAGTACCTGCTTTTTAGCAACGCTGGGAAGAGAGTGTTGGGTCACAGTCGCAGCTATTGCCTGCACATCCCCTCCATGGCTGAGCAGCTGCTGCTCCCAGGCTGGCAGAACTCACCAGCTTTCGCATGGCCCAGGTGAGGGGAGTCAAGCAAACTGGTGAGGAAGGCCAGGAGCTCCCTCGGTGCCTCATCCACGAGGCCATGTTTGTGTTGGCCTCTGGCTCTGCCCCCTAATGCCCTGCAGGAGGGGAGCTCACAGGAATCCTGACTGACAGGTGGAGATGGCCAGTCTCTTGAGTTCCTAGGAGATGGTCACTCGTTTCTCTATCCTTGGCTCTGAGGGGTGTTTCTATGGAGCGAATCAGAGGCAGACCCTATTTCTGGAGCTCCTTGGATTCTTCTCTGCCTGCAGGTACCAGCTGGCAGTGACCAAGTACCAGGAATCTGAGTGCTTCCACAGTAGCCTTTACAACCAGAACCACCATTGGGCTTACCCTATGGTCTTTGAGGACTTCATTCACAACAATGAAAACATTGAAGACAAGGTACTGATCCAGTCCCCTTCGCCCACCTCTGGTCTTGTCACTCATCAATGACTGGAGCTTTCCCTAGTCCCAGGATTGTGGCTGCTGGGTGGAGGGCAAGTTCAGAGGTCAGGACAGATGGGCCCACCTCTTTTTCAATGGGGCTGAGAAAATCTTGGGAAGTTTATAGACCAAGACTCCTTGGGCAGCCAGTATTCAGCACTGCCCTGCCCACTGAGGCCCAGGTTTCTGCCGTAGGACCTGGTGACCTGGGTGACAGTAGCCACACAGCCTCCACACAGCCTCCAATCTGAGGATGCCCTCAACATGGCTGTACCAGGGAACTCTTCAGGATTCTTGATCCAGCCATTTGATTTCTTCCACGGCTTCCAGCAATATCCAGGTACAAAAGCTACAAGTACATTAGGCACCAGATCCTTGGAAAGGCCCACTCTATGCCTCCACAGCGACAAAGGGACATGCAATCTTGTGTGAAGAGTCTGGCCTGGCTCCTGCCAAATAGCTCCAGAGCCCCACAGAGACAGACAGCAAATCCTTTACTTTCTATCATTGTATGATAGACACAGGGGAAGGGTATGGGCCACATGCTCAGATGGGTAGTTATAGGTCCCATTCATATGTCCCTACTGTACCCCAAAGGACCACCACGAGCAGGGTAAAGGAAGCCCAGGGAGACCCCGGATCAGTGTCTGAGGCTTTCTGATCCCTCTCAGGGAGGCTTTAGGGAAGTGCTTCTCAACTGTTCTAACACTGTGACCCTTTAAATATAGTCTCCATGCTGTGGTGACCCCCAACCATAAAATTATTTCCTTGCTACTTCATAGCTATAATTCTGTTACTGTTATGAATTTTAATGTAAGTACCTGATATGCAGGATATCTAATATGTGAGCCTCCCCAAAGGGGTCCTGGCCCACAGATTGAGAACCCCTGCTTTAGAGGACTTGTCCCACCTCAATGATGGATATGCAGAAGGGAGTTGCTGCTGGGAAATCTAAGAGAATCACCCACATCTCTGACTCTAGCATCTTTTTTCTAGCATCTCTGACACATCCCCAGTGTGTGTGCTGATCCACTGTGCCGCCGTCTGTACGCTAGAGATACTGACTTCCATCTGTAGTGAAGAACAGTTCAATAAACTAGGGCTCCACCTCACTGTCGTGTCAGACAATGACAAGAGTTCATGAGTCTTACAGTCTGGGGACTACAAGAGAACCCTACAGGACATACCAAGTAGCAACGGAAGACAGAGACTAGCGTGTAGAGTATGAAAGATGTAGATATATGTGTGTATACACACACACAGACACACACACACACACACACACATATATATATATATATAGTTATACATACTTATATATGTAAGGATGGAAGGAGACTAAAATTCACTTTTTCGGGACTGAAAGGTAGATGACATACACACAGGTGCTCATGAAGAGTGGAGTGACAGGGAGGAGGCGGGAGGAAAGGGACCAGGTATGATGCAAAGGACAGGAGAAAAGAAGATGTGAAGACCAAGAAAGCAAGAGCCCAGGCCAGTGGGGATAGAGGATGGCACTGTAAATAAGTGTGTTTGGGGGTAGGCATGCCTCCCGTCCATAGTAAGGAGGGTCTGCAGGGGTCCCATTGCCATTGTGTCTTTCCCTATGCCTGCCCATGTTATTTTGGAAGATATTGTTCTCAACCTCTTCCTCACCTGCTTCCTTCTGGACAAAGAAGAAAGACATCTGGGGATAAGAGATTGGAAAGCAGGAAGCTAGCTATAAAGGACACAAAAGCATTGGAAATGCATGCTGGCCCATGTAGGTACCAGCCCCCTTCTGGAAAGACAGCAAAGACCACTGGGAGGCAGAGACCAAATTGCAGGCAGGGAGGAGCGAGGAGAAGTTGGAGGATTGAGGCTCTGTGAGAACACTCCCTGACATTGCAATAGTGGGTGCCTGTCACACACCTCTGTGTGCCTGATCCCCTGAGGGTACAGAAATAGTGGGTACCTGTCACACACCTCTGTATGTCTGATCCCCTGAGGGCGCAGCAGGCAAGAACTCTGGACTGAATATGCCATGGACTCTGGGTAGGGATGGAGCGTCTCTGTGGCTCAGCATTTGTGGTACGTGAACTACAGAATGGATGCTTGGAGTGAGAGCTGCATAAGGAGTGGGGAAGGGATGAGGGTGACGCTCTACACCTCCTCCTCAGTGTGACCACAAACCTAGAACAGTCACAGATGAAGTCTGGGTCTGTACAAGATTAGCCCCACCAACACCTTGTCATGGACAGGGGTAACTCATTGCCGGTGGTATAGTCCCTGGCAAGTCACCCATGCTCATGTGCACAAAGCCTCACCCATTGTCAAGGCCACACTAATGAAACCATTGGGTTAGCAAAAAGAAAAAAAAAAAGAGGTGTGAAAGTAGAAAGGGCCGAGCTGGGAAGAGGAAAGCGATTCAGCTCCTTTGAAAGGAGGATAAGGTGGAAGCCCGCACTGTGTGCATGTATGAAGACAACAGCACAAATTATATAAATTAATATTTTCTCATAAGAATTTTTACATGAAGTCTAGAGATAAGACAGTTGAATTAAGTGACATCCTTGCAAAATAAGGACAGCACCCTAATAACCAGAACCCAGAGGACAGCAGAGGGTGTGGTGGCTCATACTTGTAATCCAACCTGGGGAGCCAGACACACACACAGGTACCTGGAGCGTCCTAGCCAAACCACCTAGCAGGCCTGTCAAGCTCTAGGCCAATAAGAGATTCTATCCCAAAATGGAAATAAAGGAAAGTACAGTGTGGCGTTATTTATCTATAGTCCCAGACCTGGGGAAAGTAGGCAAAAAGCACACAGCTAAATTAGATTCCAACCTGGCCCTCATGATACTGTCTACAAAAAATATATATAATAATAAAAGAAAGTAAAGGAACAAAAATAAGGTGGGGGAGTAGATGGTGCCTGAGGATCAACTCCTTTGTCTCCTGACTTTCACACATGCATGTATAACAGTGAATGTACAGCAGTATACACACATACATATACACATATACACACATACATATACACATGTACACGTATACACGCATACATATACACATGTACACGTATACACACATACAGATGCACATATACACGTATACACACACACAATGGTATACACAGAGAAAGAGAGAGAAGTGAAATCCAACTTATAAAATTTTTCAAAGGGCAATCAGCACGACCAAATTTAACTCTACAACTGATGCTCCTCACGCTGTCCTTCTGACTTTGGATTTACCCAGGCCCCTTGTCTCACCTACTCCTGCCAAGACAAACCCTGAAAGCATGGAGCCGTGATTTTTTTTTTTTTTTGATCAATTACAGAGCAAGGCAAGGTGAGCAGAGCTGCAAGATGAGGGAAGAGAGGAGTTCTTGGAGCACATGATGTCCATGGAGCCAAACAACCATGACGATCCACAGATAAGGGGCCAGGAGAATGCGAAGGAGCCCCCAAAATCAGTCTTGACAAAAACCATCAGTGCCAGCAGGCATGAGGATAGGATCCTGAGGCTCCCAGCAGGCACAAGGATGGGATAGTGAGGCTCCCAGCAGACAAGAGGACGGGATGCTGAGCTCCCAACAGGCACGAGGACAGGATGCTGAGGCTCCCAGCAGCCCAGCAGCTCACAGGCAATGGGGCAGGTGCAGCACACACCTTTCACAGTCAGGAGCTCTCGTTCTCTGAAGACTAAAGACCTAAGTCCTGAGGGGCAGTGAGTGGGATGTGGACAGAGTCAGGTCCAAGGTCAACACAGTGAGTTCCTTGATGGGGTAGGGTTTTAGCTAATTTTGAAAAGAGACAGTGTAAAACTTGGCATAGAGAGTTAAGTGAGAAAGCTTATCTGGAAGAAGGAATCTTCCAGAAGATTTGGGCCTCTCGCATACACACAGCATGTGTTTTCAGACCCTTAGGAAAGGCACATGGCCAACGAGGAAACACATTTTCAAACAGAAAACACGAAGCATCCACAACACTTAGGTTCTGTGGCCCAGTTCCTTGCTGGTATGACTGATTAGTTTCCCTTGCCTATGTCTTCCCCCCCCCCCACTCATCTGAGGTGAAATTCACCCAGATTCCAGCCCCTATTCCCCCGATAGTGGAGGGCACCCAGCACTGGGCCCCTCTCTGTGCCTCTCTCTCAACAGGAGACAGTTTTCTAATCAGCTAAAAAACAAAGGGAACGAATTACCCGAAACAGCAAGGTCCTGTGGGAGCCTTCCACTCACTCACAGGCCCAAGTCATAAGCCAAGACTGAGTCTCACCCCAACCTACTGGAGTGAGGACCCTAGGGTCACAGGCACAATGTACCTTTCTTGTAGAGAAATGCCGCAGCTGGGGTCTTCCAGAGGGGCCTAACTGCATCAAGGCTGGGTTAAGATCTGCAGAATTCAGAGCTGGCGAGTGTGGCAGCTGCCTCCATCTGTGGGAGAGCCAAGATCTTCCATAAACTATGGGCACAGCAGGGTCTGGCGGGCACAAGGGAGGACAAGGCTACTATACGTTGACAGCATCATAAGCAACCTGGCCTGGAACATGTCCCTATCTGATGGATGCCTTGACAATGGCGCTAGACGGTGAGGTCCCTCACCATGTCTTCCCTTAAAAGAAAAGAAGGGCTTCACTCTGGCTCTAACCTAGCAAGATATGAAGAGGTACTCCTATGATCAAGGGACCCCAGCTTGAGCCCCCATTGGGAAGGCAGAAAAAGCTGGCCAAGGCAGGATTTCCCCCATCCTTGATTCACCCCCAAGACTCAGCCCAGACAGTCTACTCTGTGCTTAGAACCTCCTGTGTGCTGGGGTCCAGGCGATCATCGGGGTTCACTTTAGAGAAACACACAGAAAACGTGACGCACATTCCAGAAGGCCAACATCGTTCCACACACTACTTTTACTGTCAGCTGCCTCCCCTCCATAGCCTTAGGGACATGCACACTGATGGTGTTGTTTCCATTCACAGCTGAAGAGACTAGAAGCCCAGAGAGTTTCAATACAAAGTCACCCAAGTTGTGCTTAGCTCCATGATTTCCCAGGATCTGATTCCAGGCAACTTGAGCAAGTGGGATTTTGGTGCTCTGGATGAGGAGTGCTTCCCCCGCCGAGATAACTCTGAGACACGGACCACATCTAGGTATAAACGCTATGAGAAATTTTCGGATGAAGGAGGAGTAGTTAAATCACACACAGAGACCTGGAAAGCATGGGGATCTGTGTGGAGACCCAGAGACTGTCTCTGGCTTCGGCAACGGTGAGCAGAGACGCCTAGCTGATAAGATGCTAACGAGGCCGGGTCAGGGCACTCTGAGGTGCTCCTAGGAGGGAGAAATACCCAAGTCTTTCTTTTTCTGCTCTGCTGTATTCCAGAGTCCAGGGCTGGCCAGAAGGAGCTTGTCATTAGGCTTGGTATCTGCCGCCTGGTGCTACAGATGGCCATAGCAGTGCCCCGGGTGTACCCTGTAGGGAAAGACCCAGGTGTCCTGGAACCTGTGGAGTCTAGCAGGCACCGTACATGGTTTATCCCACAACCTTTTACGAAAGGACACTTTCTCTGCCCCCATGGACTGGAAGTCCTAGTGGATCATGGGAGCACAGATGTCCAGGACTGGAGAGGGGAGCAGCTTGGGCACAAGGGCAGGTTCTAAAACAACTCAGAGCAACTGGTTCAGAAATGCACAGATGGAGAGGTGGGCACAGTGGTTCCTGAGGATCCACTGTTCCATGCTGAATTTCCCATGTCTATCAGCAAGGTTGGCCCCCAAGGGGTCCAGCCCAATGCTCCCCGCTACAAGCTACAACAGAGCACTGGGCTCTACAGACACCAGAGCACCCCCTTCCATCTACAGCCCTCCTCTGGGCCACAGATCTTTAATGTGCTCTTTGAGGTGAGGGTACCACCCATGAGAGCAGCATGTGAGCGTCTGTGGCACTGTACAGAGGGCACACACCAGCAGGCATGCAGACCAAGTACATAGATGTGAGCTGGAGCCTGAACAGTGTCACTTGCCCGTGAGCCCCTGCACCAGCGGGCCAGACACAGCCACTTTTGTGACTGTTCTCTTCTACGAGGACACTGACTACCCCATCCACTCTCAATGAGCCCTCTGTGTCTTTGAGACGCCCACAGGGGTGCCCCTTAAGGAACAATTTTACTCCAGCTTTACAGAAGACTTCAACACCTGCACCAGGCTGAAAGGACTCATGGTGGTGGGGACAACCTCAACAGTCTACAGTTTCAGGTATATCTGGAAGTATATTTTCTACCCTAGCAGAGTGCCAGAGGTCTAAGATGTACACCACTCCCAACAATCCTGAGGGGCTGTGTTGAAGTGTGAGCGGTGGGGCTGCGTCCCCGCCACCTGGCCGCCTGCACGGCTAGCTTTATACCCAAAATAATTATACAGAAACTATGTTCTTTTAAACACTGCTTGGCCCATTAGTTCCAGCCTCTTATTGGCTAACTCTTACATATTGATCTAACCCATTTCTAATAATCTGTGTAGCCCACGAGGTGGCTTACCAGGAAAGATCTTAACCTGCATCTGTCTGGAGTGGGAGAATCATGGCGAATCCTGACTCAGCTTCTTTCTCCCAGCATTCTGTTCTGTTTACTCCGCCTATCTAAATTCTACCCTATCAGGGCCAAGCAGTTTCTTTATTACTTAACCAATGAAACAACAAATAGAAAGATGACCCTCCTCCATCAGGGCTGGGCCACAGCGCCCTCTTGTATACCCACTTACTCAGAAATAGCTACTCTCACCTAGAGTGTTACTGAGGTGACCTGGATGTGGCAGGTAGGACTTGAAACCAGGCCCCCTCCATCACCCAGCTGCTTGCCACTAATAATTTCACCCTTGGGAGACAAAATGGAGACTCTGACATAAAATTAGAAGCATTTATTCAGCCTTCTTCCACTTGAAACAAAACACCATACACATCTGAAAACTGGCAGTGGTGGTACCCTGGTGTGGCCCTGAATGTGAGGTGGGTGTCCACTCTTGTTGGGGATGAGAGGAGCGGTGCAGAGTGTGGGAGAAAGGAAACGCCATGGAGGTGAGAAATATTCGCTGCCTAGCACTTTGAGATGGTCTATACCACCATCTGGGAGCTCAGCGTGTTTCCTGGGTGATGGCGCCACTGAGGAGTTCCAGGGCTGTTAGTGTGACATCAGATCTCAACCAAATGCGGCCACTGGGACCAGATGAGCAGCTTCCTCAGGATCAGCCGCACTTAGCTCTCTGTGTACCGACAGTCGTCAGGACTTGAGAAACACAAGCTGCCTCTGCTTCAAGGTTAAAATCCCAGCAAACAGGCTGTAGCATGGCTCCCTAGAAAACAGCTACTGCCAACACTGGAACTGCCACCGTTGCCATGATTTAATCCGAGACTCCCCGCCCACCCACCCCCAGGCCTCCCAGATTTGCTTCTTTAGCCTCCCCGTGCACACCGCTAGCCCAGCTCCTGTTCCCAGTTCTTACCGACAGCTGGCCTGGATATGGTCTATGTTGGAGATCCCTGGGCCAAGGTAAGAGACTTCTGTTTCAATTCTTGTCCCACACCCCATGCCTCCTGGCACCAAGAACAGCTCCCAGACCCTGCAACTTGAAGACATCGCCAAACTCTGGCACTTGAGGCACTACCTGGTCCCCTCCTACAGAGTGCTCTCTGGAACAGCGGGAAGCCTTCTGCTTCAAACAGAAATGGCACCAGTTTCTGCTTTTCAGAAGCCCCCTAAAGAACACCTGGGGCCACAGGTGTAGCTACTCACTACAGATCCACTGTAGTGAGTTAGACATAAACTAAGCAATTGTTG
The DNA here is from genome assembly GCF_014885135.2 of Alexandromys fortis. Classification (NCBI taxonomy): domain Eukaryota; kingdom Metazoa; phylum Chordata; class Mammalia; order Rodentia; family Cricetidae; genus Alexandromys; species Alexandromys fortis. The sequence continues at coordinate 28,745 of NW_026068139.1, read as the reverse complement.
TCCCCACCTGGGCCAGGTGAGGAGCCCCAGGGAGGCTGGCAACAGAGGCTGGAGCTTTGGTCAGTGCTTTGTCATTTTTGCTTCTGTTCTTAAGGCTGTGTGTGTGTGCGTGTGTAGGTGTATATGTAGGTGTATATGTGTATGTGTGTGTGTAGGTGTGTGGGTGTGTATGTGTGTGTATGTAGGTATATATGTAGGTTATATGTGTGTGTGTAGGTGTAGGTGTATATATGAGTTATATGTGTATGTGTGTGTGCGTGTACATCTGTGTATCTGGATGCTCTAGGGTATGGATGAGAGCAAAGGCATTCACACAGAGCTCCTGACCCTTGCATGCAACCAAGGGTCTTACAGACACTGGAAGATTCCTGACCCTGGGCCTTGAGAATGTTCCCTGGGAGGAATTTGCTTGCAGCCTCTCTGACTTCAGGTACCCCTGGCAATCATCCAAGCACTGGGAATCTGTGCACTGTAGAAGTGGTCTCTACAACCAAGACAACCCCTGGGGTCCCCTGGGGTCCTCAAGGACTTCATCAGAACAATGAAAACCTTAATGATGGGCTTCACGCCCTGTACTCCTGCCCACTCTGTCCTCCTCAAGATCCCATGCCTGGACAGGCCCCAGGATAGTGACTGGCTGAGTAGAGAGAACGTTCAAAGGTTTTAACACATGGGCCTACCTCTTTTAAACAACTGAGGCCATCTCAGGACGCTTATAGGCACACCTAAAAATGCCCCACGCCAGCGTGTCCTCTGGTGGCTAGTATTCAGTATTACTTGCCTGGTGAAGTCTATGTCTCTTCTGTAAGATTTGGTGATCTGGGTAACAGTGGGCTTCCTCCACATCCTGGATTCTAAGGATGTCTCCAACCTGGCTACACTTGGAAACTCCAGGGGCTTCATGCTTCGGCCATTTAACATCCTCCATGGCATCAAGAGACATCCAGATACACTGGCTACAACTACATCAGGCCATAGATCCCTGATGACAGAGTCGGCCTCATGTCTTTCAACTCCAATGAGACCTACAGTCCTGTAGAAAGAGCTTGGCCCCAGATCCTGCCTAATAACCCAGACTCCAACAAAGGCAGACAATAAATCCTTCAGCTTCCACTATGCTGTTTCTTAGAGCCAGAGAATCTGTGAGCCACATATTCAAGTGTCCATGGACTCCATAATGGTTTTCTAGTGTCCCTCAAAAATATCTCCATGACCAGGGCAAAGGAAACCCACTGAATTCTCCATCCGATGAGCTTTTCAGTATCTGGAACTTTCAGCTCCCTCTCAGGGAGAGGCGAATGTCCACCTCAGTGATGGCCATGGAAAAGGGAGCTGCTATGGTAAATCTCTCAAAATTACCAACACTCTCCTCAGTTGGCCATTGCTCTGTCAGCTCCAGTTTACCTCCAAGAACTTTCCACAGAAACCGGAATACGCGTGTGTGCTGCACAGCCGTACCGTCTGTAGCAACAAAAGTCTGCAGACAGGCAGCTTTCCACCTACAGGGAAGATGGGTTAGATAAAGGAGGGCACAGCTGCACAGTGGTGCGGAGTGCTGGAGTATGTCGTGTGAGTGAGGACAGTCTGTGGACTGTAGGGAAGCCCTGAAGAACCTATTAAAAAGAAGAAAATGACAGACAATAGCACATATAGTGCTCTAACTCTTGTGTAAGACTAAGAGGAGAAGGAGCTGGAGAGATGGTTCAGGCATGAGAACACTTGGCTGCTATGGCAAAGAACCTGAACCAGTGACCCACACTGGGCAGCTCACGACTACCTGTAACTCCAGCTCCAAAGGATCCAGCACCCTCTTCTGGCCTCTGTCGTCATTGCATTTCATTGCACTCACATGCACATACTCACACACAGACACACACATACACAATTTACAAATAAAAATAAATCACTTTTTAGAAAATAGAAAGAGATTAAAGATTATTTTTTCAGGAATTGAAAGTAGGGGGCAGATAGGTACCTTTCAAAAGCTCAAAAGGAAGCTGGTTTCTTCTCATGCCTCCATTCGGGACACAATGCTGATGAACTACAGAGCTGGAGCTGGAACAAGGCTTCAGTTGTAAAGTCCTGGCTATGCAAGCAAAGGATCTGATCCTCAGCAACCATGTAAAGTTCAACACTGTGGCCCATGTCTGTAACTCCAGCACTGGGCTCCAGAACAGGTGGACACAGGGGGATCCAGCCAGTCCAGCAGAATGGATCAGTGAGCTCCAGATACTGTGAAAGATCCTGTCTCAAAAAAGAGGGACAGTGAGTAAGAAAGGCACACAGCATTGGCCTCTGCCCTCGCTATACACATCCACGTGCACATCTTCATTTGCGCCAAAGAGAACAAGGAAGACGTGGAGGCAGAAAGTGGGCTAGCTGGGGGGGGGGGGGGATGCAGTAAGAGAATCTGTAGGTGAATCCGCAGTGACCAAAAGGCATTGTATGCATCTACGAAAACCCCGCGTGAAACCCACTATTATGCATAATGAATATGTATTGTGGGAGATTTGTTTGTGTTGCTGTTCCAAGACTGCCAAAGGGTCAGACCTTGGTTCGAAGGGCGAAGTCCACACTAAGCTGGCTGGCGTGGACTATAGAGTTTTCTGGCTGACTCAGAGGAAGCTAGAGGGGCACACAGAGGAGGAGGAGGAAAGAAGGACCAGTGGAGAAGCACAGTCTTTTCTGGGGGGGAGGGAGGGAGGGGGCTGGAGAAGAGAGCAGGTGATCTTTTTTCCATATTCCAGGATCTCTCAGTTTTATTTTCCTAATATTTAACTCCCGAGTTTCATTTTTTACAAAAGCAGTAAAGGAAGTCACAATAAATATGTGCTAATATAAAAACCCTTCTTTTGTTTGTTCTTTTAGAGACAGGGTTTCTCTGTGTATCTCTAGCTGTCCTGGAACTCACTCTGTAGATCAGGCTGTCTTCGAACTCACAGAGATCCACCTGCCTCTGCCTCCCTGAGTGCTGGGATTAAAGACATGTCCCACTACTACCCAGCTATAAAAACACTTCTAAAAATAAACTCTCGAGACTAGACAGAGGTCAGCTGTGCAAGCATTGGTTTTGGAAACATGAGGATGGAAACTTGGTCCACAGAACTCACAGGGAAGATGAGCTGATCCTGGTCATCCCAGAGCTGCGAGGCAGAGATGAGGCTCCACTTACTTGTCGAGTTCTAAACCAATATTAGACCCTGTATCAGAATGGGAAAAAGGAAAAGTCCTGTGTGGCAGACAATGTGCCCTTGGTAACCCAGCGCCATGGAGGCAGAGGCAGGGGGATCAGAACTTCAAGGCCATTGTCAATAGCATAGCAAGTTTGAGTCCAGCATGAACTACAGAAGACCCTGATTCAAAGCAAAATTAAGGGAAGGAGAAGGTAGATGTCCCAAAGAAAGAATACCTTAGGTTATCATCTGATATCCACATACATTTAGATCCATACACTAACACAAATAAAATAAATATGTAAATAATGAAAATATATTAAAAAAGACTAGGCAAAATAAAATAGCAGAGCAGCATTCATCTCATGTCTCCTGCTGGCTCTAGGTTCACCCAGAGACTTTGTGTCACCTTCTCCTGCCAGGCTGGACAGTGAGAGCACAAGGTCATGTGGGTCCCAAGCCCTGAGAGGCAAGACAGGAGCAGCAGAGGAAAGTCCACCAAGTGAGCCATTTCCTTAAAGTCAAAATAAGCTTGAGAGTCCGTGTGGGAGCCTGGGAGATGGAGACAGCATACCAGATCAGCCTTTGCCCAGGGACTTCTTTCTATCCTGGGCAACTAATCACCCGTGAGACAGTAAGGTCCTCTGAGAGTCTTCCCACGCATTCACAGTCCAAGCCATAAGTCAAGTCTCTGGATCTCACCCTCACCTAAAGGTGTAAGACGTGGAGCTGGACACCGGAGAAACCCTTGAGTAAAATGCCACTGTTGCAAAGAGGCTTTAGCCCCCAGGTACAGGTGCAAGGAAATCCCTCTGCAGAGAAATGAAACATGAAAGGGCTTCCTGCTGAGGCCCTGTGTGTCAGGAAAAGTCAGGCCTGGTGAGCGGACAGCAGCCAGGATGTACCCAAAAACCCAGGTCATCAGGGAACTCATTGCACAGGAAAGTCTGGCAGGCAGCCCCACTCCAGGTACAAAGGAGGGCGGAGAGACACCACCGAGATGGCCAGCATCCCTGCCCTGGTGTATAGACAGTAGTTTTCTGGTAGGTTGGACCACAATTAGGAGGCAAATACCCTGGCTATGCTGTCTCCCAGATAGGAAAGACGGAAAGCATCTCCCTGAGTCACTGGCTGGAATGTTTCTATAGCCTAGCCAACACCATAGCTGATTTATCTGTTCGTGCTATGTGGAAGGCCACTTTTCTTAACCCCATGGGGCTGGAGACCCTTGTGGATCACAGGAGCACAGATGTCCAGGACTAGAGAGTGGAGCAGCTCTGGTATAACGGTAAGCTCTACAACAGTGCAGAGGAACTGGCTCAGAAATGTGCAGATGGAGAAGTGGACATGGTGGTCCTCCGGACTCACTGCCCAACAACACAATGGAGCCAACACTCTTCCCTTCTTACATGGCCTCAGGGGCTTCCCTAGTCATTACTGCCTCTAAATCCCAAGTGGTCCAGGTCTTCTTTCTCTATACAGCCTGGAAGGCAACACTGTGCCCTAAGGAGGCTGGAGCTTCCCCTTCCAGCTGTGAGCTATGAGCCTTTTCTGGGCTGTACATCTTGAACACGCAATCTGAGAACGAGTGCATGATATACAGTGTGCAAGAGGCGATGGCACCGTAGGGAAGACACACATACACCCGAAGGCATGCAAGTCATGAACATGGACACAGGCTGCAGCTTGAGCAGCATCCCTCATGAGTCAGCCCTTGGCACCAACTGTTCCCCCAGAGCTACATTCCTGAATGCCATCCCCTACTACAACAGTGATGGCATCCTCCCTGGGTACTCTCCCTCTCTGAGATACCCACAAGGGTGTACCACAATGGCACTTTAACTGCAATCTTAGCAACAGCTTCAACTGCAACGTGGAGCTGAAGGGGGACACACTCTGCTTCTGGGGACAACTTGAACAATTTCTGTTATATCTGGGGCTTCATCTTCTGCAGTGACAAGGTGGCAGAGGCCAAGATGCACACCACGGCTCTGTTCAAACCACCTCTTACTTCTCCAGGGGTCTGGGCCATGGCCCTCACTTACACATTCACCTTAACTTGGCAGCATCCATACCCACCCAGCACAGCAGTGTGCTGACCTCCATGTGGCAGGTGGGGCTCAGCAGACTGCACCCCACCAGGGACAGCACTGAGACTCCATGGCATAAAAGCAGTCTTGCTTGAGACTGAGATGATGGTGTGCATGAGTTGTTTCTTAGCCCAGAAAGCTAAGAATGGTCACTGTCTATCTCTTCGACATCGAGTATGCCGTGTGGGGATGCCCAGTGTGTTTCTTGGATAAATGTCTCCACATAAAAAAATGTGAATTTAGAAACCCTGTAACAGAGTAAGACCATTGGGACCAGATGGGCGGTTCACCCCGTCAGCCCCACTTAACCCCGTCCCAGACGACACAGACTTCCTAAGTTTGCTGAAACATGACTGCCTATGCTCCAGGAATAAAACCACAGCAAACAGACACAGAGAGCTACCTGGGTCACATTGAAACTGCCACCGCTGCCAGCACTGACACGTGAGCTGTCCTCTAGCTCTGGTTTTGGTCTCCCTTCTATCCACACTGCGAGCTCGGTGTCTGACCCTTGCTATGCTTCTTGCTGGCAGCTGGCTGCTGGTGTGGTCTGTAGCAGAGAATCCAGGGAACTCTCCTCCCCTTCTTCATGCCTCCAGGCCCCAAGAACAGCTCCTAGATATTCCAGATGGGGTTGAAAAACCACCAGTCCCCAGAGCCCAAGACTAAGCCTGGTCAACCCCACCCTCAGACAGATGCAGTATTCCTCTGCTTCAGACTCTGCCCAAAGACCTGCTCTTCATCAGCCCCAAAGAGAATTGCTAGGGCTGCAAGCACAGTTCAACCTCGGATCGACTCTGAGGCACTGCTGCCCCTATGCTAACAGAAGGAGTAGGCTGTCACCTCAGCCTGCTAAGGAGACCCAGGGCGGTTGGGGGACAAAGGCAAAAACTTCCCTCAGTGATTGTGTGTGCCTGCCTGTGCTTCTGCCATCCAGGTTCTGTACCCGTGTATCTGTGTTGTGCGCATCCTCGTGCACTTGGGGAGGGAGGAGAGACACTAACAGGCCTGGTCCTGGTCCTCTGATACTGAGGATCAGTCTTGCAGACTCCAAGGAAATAATCGTAACTCTGGGGACACGGTGACTTTGCCATCTTTGGTCCTAAGGCTGTTCCCTGGAAAGGACTGTGAGTCAACCCCGGTGACCAGACGTACCTGGTGTCTTCTCAGCACGCAGGTACTCCCTGGCAGTGACCAAGTACTGGAAGTCTGGGCACCGTGGTGGCAGCATCTCCAAACATAACAATCTCTTAGATAGCTGGTTCCCCACACTGACCTGCCTGCTGCATCCTCTCTCTCCCATAGGACTTGATAGCCTGGATGACATTGGGAACATCCTGAGGATCCCAGTGTGACCACAGCTCCAGTCCTTTAACTTCCTTCCAGAGTACCTGCCTCTGGCCTCCAGAAACCAAAGTAACAGCCACGTCCGGCACTGGATCGCTGAGGACAGGGCCTACCTGATGCCTCCTTCTTTCAGCTACAATGGGACTTGCGATCCTGTGCAAGGTACCCAGCTCCAAACCCCACTGAACTGCCCTAGAGATTTGCATGGGCAAAGAATGAGCCCATCAGATTCCTGTATCGTCTGCTGCTACTGGCAGATCGTGGAGGGTGCGCACCAGGTGTCTGCATGGATGGCCATGGGCCCCACCTGTGGTTATCTAATGCATCACAAAAGACTTCCAGAACCGGGAATTGTAAAGTCCTGTCTTCCCGGCAGAACTGTCACCTTCAGGGAAGTAACTGGAGCTCCTTGCAGGAAACCCTTGAGATCAGGCACGTTACTTGTCGATAGTCCTGCAGAGGAGAAGGGAGTAGGCAGGGTCACTGGGCTCTCACCTGAGATGCCAGCCACTCCTGCCCGCACCCTCCAGCTAGTTATGTATAATTCTTCCTTATAATTACACCTGGCCCTACCACCTCAGGAAGTGCTGGTGTATGGTGTGTTGGGAAGGTTAGCAGAAGGTGGGGACTCCATCTATGGAACTATGGGGAAGAGGCCACCCATGCTAGGGTGAGGCTGCTTTGCTGTTACTCACATCCTTGGAAGTATGCTCTTACCTGTGCTCTGAAAGCCTTACTAAACCCAACAGTTCCCCGGTTGGACTCCAGTAGAATCGTACTTTGGTCGGCCATCATTGCTCTATCCAGAGAGCCGCAGGTGTTTGTTTACATCTCCCCAGAAAACAGCACAGCACCCAGGCAAAGAACCCACTGAAATGCTGCATTTCTCTACCAGGGGGGTTTTTTCAGTATCTAAGTGCGCTCGCTCGCTCTCTCTCTCTCTCTCTCTCTCTCTCTCTCTCTCTCATTCTTCCTCTCTCCTCTCTCCCGCTCTCTCTCCCTCTCTCTCTTCCTCTCTCCCTCTTTCTCCTTCTCCCTCTCTTCCTCCCTCCCTCTCCTTCTCCCTTTCTCTCTCCTTCTCTTCCTCTCCCTCTCTCTCCCTCCTTCTCTATCTCTCCCTCTCTCTCTTTTTCCTCTCTCCCTCCCTCTCTCTCTCCCTCTCTCCCTCTCTTTCCTTCTTCCTCTCTCCCTCCCTCTCACCCTCTCATTTTCCCTCTCTCCCCCACTCTCTCCCTCCCTCCCCCCACTCTCTCAGAAGAGTAGGGGAATTGTCACTTCAGTGAAGGGCATGTCTAAGGAAGCTGCTACTGGGACACCTAATAAAATTACCACCATCTTCATCCTTCGGGTCCATTGTCTAGGGTTTGCTCCCAGGATCTCTCTATTAACACAGGAAACATATTTGTGTGTTTCCTCATTGCAGCCTTGAAAACATCCACAGTCCCACGGGAAGAGAGGTCTGAAGGATGGTAGGGCAAAACCTGACGTGGGGGTGCTGTGGTGCCGAAGTGGGCGTCTTCACACTGCTTCTCCTGGAGCTTTGATTTGTTTGAATAAAAATGTGTAAATTCTGCCTGAGCTGCAAGCTAAGAGTGGCACACCTAGAAGCGAGAATCTTTAGGGGTTCCCCCCATCACCCATGCATCTGGTCTTCTCAATCTCACCCACCGTTCCCCGCCTCAGCTATCCCCGGTCTGATCAAAGAAGACTTTCTCAATACACCACATGCCTCCAGCACTGCGGGATTTTATTCCTTATGAATATGGATTGTAGCTCAGTGACAGAGGGCTTGCCTAAAGTGTGCAAGGCTGTGCATCTGGCCACACAGGGAGGGAAAGGAAGAGAGGACCTCCTGGGATAAAAAGCATCAGACCACCTTAAACAGTCCCTCTGCCTCCAGCCACGCAGTCTACCCCACCCAATCCCAAGGGTACAAAGTTCTCCCTACTGCCTCTGGTTCCCACTAGTGTCCCTCAGTCATCTCTGGATGCCTCTTCTGCATCATCCTCAGAAGCTGCTTGTTGCACCTGTCTCTCCCAGGGCATGTTAGAATCACCTGGCACTAGGGAACTTCCCAGGAATCCACAAGGATGACCCCAGCTAAGACCCTAAGCAATAGTGGAGAGGGCGCCTGAACTGGCCTTGCACTGTAGTCAGGTAGGTGACTACCTTAATTGTCATCATAGAAACATCATCCAGCAACTAATGGAAGCAGATGCAGAGATCCACAGCTAAACACTGGGCCGAGCTCCCAGAGTCCAGTTGAAGAAAGGGAGGAGCAATAATCTGAGCAAAGGGGTCAAGACCATGATGGGGGTACCCACAGAAACAGCAGATCTGAGTTAGTGGACCTCACTGACTCTGGATTGACCACGGGGGAACCTACACAGGCCCAAACTAGGCCCTCTGAATGTGGTGACCATTTTGTGGCTGAGGAAGTCTGTGTGTGGGCCACTGGCAGTGAGATCAGGATTTATCCCTAATGCTCAAACTGGCTTTTTGGAGCCCATTCTCACTGAAGGGATACCATGCTCATCCTAGATATGGCGGGGGGGGGGGGGGTTGGTCCCACCTCAAAGCGATATGCCAGACTTTGCTGACTCCCCATGGGAAGACTTACTCTCTCTGAGGAGTGGATGGGGGAGTGAAGTGGGTGAAAGGTGGGGGGAAGGGGAGAGGGGAGGGAGAAGGAACTGGGATTGGTATGTAAAATGAAAAAATATTGTTTTAAAAAATAAATATAAAAAAAAGAATCACCTGCTAGATATTGTTTGTAAAGACAGGCCTCCAGTGTCCAGCGGCCACCAAAGATCATGGCAGCAGACTGCCTGAGTGTGTCCCAATGTGTGTGTGAGAGTGAGCTCTTTAGGTCACTCTACTGAGAAAGGAGTCAGGTTTATAATGAGAGAAAAGCATTTAACATTACGAAAATATTATTCAAAAATATTCATTTCTCTGAATCCAGAACAGTAGTGACCATAGGATATCAATACTTGGGTTTCAGAGTAACCATTAACAGTAAAATGATGGTAGGTGTTTAAGCTCCTAAAACAATCCACCAAACTTAGACTCTCGGTGCCTGACAAACAGCTGGTGTTTGTCCTTCTCTGTATCACCATGAGAAGGCTTTCCTCTGGAGTAGGGGCTGCCTGCACAGCGTCTGAGGCTTGCTACATGGCTTCGTGTGCTGATCCAGTAGATCCAGGCCTTGACCTGATGTTACCCAGGCCGTCTCTAAGATGGAAAACGAAATAGAGGAAGAAGGTGTAAGATGATGAGGGGAGTTTAGTGTGGGAGGGCAGTGAGACATCCTGAGCTCCCTGGAGCTCCTCTGCCCATAAATTCCGCATGTAGTTTCCCCTGCAGGCTTCAGAGTCACACGGCTTTCCACCTTCTTCCTCACATAGCCATCTTGCCCTGGTACCTCTACATGACCCCTCTTATTTTGGGATACGACCTACGCCAATCCTGTATATCCAGATCTTAACTCATTCTGGATCCTACTTCCAGATAAGACCACATTCACTGGAAGAAGGGGTTAAGATTTAAATAGGTTTTGGAGATCACAATCCAACTCAAAACACAAACCCTCCCCGCATCTCTATCTTTCAGGGGACAGGTGGAGGAGGATTGCACACAGGCTCCCAGACCTCAGCTCACAAACTGCCATGCATCAGACATTCCCTTAGCTTCAGCCAACTTCCCTTCCAATGTGGTTCTCTGGATAGCAGAGGCCAGAAAATGAAAGCTCCAACTTCCAAGATTCCTTTATAGCCAAAAATAGTTTCTAATTCCATTTTTAAAGCCATCAGGATGAATAAGACATTTAGGAATAATTTAACAAGAAAAACATTTAGGAATAATTTAACAAGAAAAGAACACAATGTATATTCTGAAATTTCCACAACTTTGGTGGGGGAGATCAAAAGATTCTTAAATCAGAGGACAGAAACCGTGTTCATGAGTCAGACATAACATTGCTGAGATGGCAAGATATGCCATACTGATGACCAGATTCAGTGCCAGGCATGGTGGCGCACGTCTTTAATCCCAGCACAAGGGAGGCAGAGGCAGGTGAATCTCTGTGAGTTCAAGACCAGCCTGGTCTACATAGTGAGTCCCAAAACATCTGGGACTACATAGTGAAATCCTGTCTCACAAACAAGAACAAATAATTTAAAATCAATATAACTTCTACCAAAAGCATCGAGTATAAGGCCTTCATGGTGATGCATGCCTAAAATCCCAGTACTCTTGAGGCTGAGGCAAGAAGATTATGAGTTCAAAGCAAGCCTGGGATATACAGCAGGTTCTGGTAATAGAATAAATTAAAGCCTCTGTCAGATTGTTGGTAGAAATTCATATGGAAACTCAAGGGATCCAGAGAAACCAAAGCAATTTTGACAAAGAGCAAAGCCGAAGCACCAGTACCTCCTGATTCTAAAATTTGCTACAGAAGCGAGACAACATGGCAAAGAGCAGACACACAAATCAATGAAGCAGAGCAGGGTCCAGAAATAAAGCCTCCCACTTCCAGACAATTGATATTTACAGTGGTCCCAAAATAACTCAGTCGAGAACGGACAGCGTTTTCATCAGGCGGCACTGTGACAACCAGACATTCACATGTCAAAGGATGGAATTGGAATCCTGTCATATAAAAAATAACCTCAAAATGGATCAAAGACCTAATGGTAGCAGCTAAACTAAGAATTAAATGAAAGCTTCACAGCCTAGGACTTGACAATGATCTCTGAGGTAGAACATCCAAGCACAAAAAATTAAAAAACAGATACATTGAGTTCCACCAAAATGATTAAAACCTTTAAGGTTCAAGGGACATTTTCAAGAAAATATTCCCAGCTTAGTTAGTGCTGTAGGCCTATAATCCAGCTATAGAGAGGCAAAGGCAGGCCAATCACAAGTTCAAGGCCAGCCTGAGCCACAAGGTCCTTGAGAGCAGCCTGTGTGATTTAAGGAGAGCCTGGGTCAAAATAAAAGAGGGAAAGAGGAATATAGCTTGGTGGTAGAAAGATCGCTGAGCATGTGTGAGGCTCTGGGTTCAATCCCCATTTCAGAAACAGAGACAGAACCACATGGAAAAAAAAATGCTTTCAATCACACATCTGATAAAAGTTTGCATCCAGAATATATAAAGAGCCGGGTGGTGGTGGCGCACGCCTTTAATCCCAGCACTAGGGAGGCAGAGGCAGGCGGATCTCTGTGAGTTCGAGACCAGCCTGGTCTACAAGAGCTAGTTCCAGGACAGGCTCCAAAACCACAGAGAAACCCTGTCTCGAAAAACAAAAAAAAAAAAAAAAAAAAAAAAAAAAAAACAGAATATATAAAGAACCCTTACAACCTACCAATACAAAGGCCAATAGCTCAATTTAAGAGTCACAAATTTTCTGAATTAATATTTCCCTGAGAAAGGTATAAAAATATCCAACAGTACATGAGAAGTTGTTTGGTGTCATTAATCATAAAGGAAATATAAACCACAAGGAGATGTGACCTCATGCCCACCGTGATGACCATAATTTTAAAAAATTGATAAAACATTGTAATAATGGTAGGAAATTATGGATTATGTGCATGGTAGGGATACTGAATGTTAAGGTGGGGGTGGAGCGATGGCTCAACAGTTCAAAGCACAGGGGACCTGGGTTCAGTGCCTAGCACCCATGTATGCTCACAGCCATCTGTAACTCATCCCTGAGGATCTGGTACCCTCATCTGGCTGCCACAGGCACTGCATTTACATGTGCACATATATGTAAGCAAAACACCCATACACATAAAATAAAACAAACAACTCTTTAGAAAAATAATGAACATTTTTAAAACATGAAGGCCTATTTGGTGACCAGTTCAGCGGTTCTTCAGAGGTTGAACACAGCTATCCCACCATACAGGAATTCCACATTTAACCATGTACAAAAAAAAAAAAAAAACATAAAAACATACGTCCACACATGAACTTTTCCATGTAAATTCATAGGAGCAATATCCACAAGAGTCAAGAATTCTAACAACTAGGATATGAAGAATGACTGGATTCAGGCAATGAATACAAGTTACAAAAGATTTAAAGTTACCTGCCTTTCTACTTCTAACTCTGTCACAGATTTTTCATAACAGGGTAATGAATAAGTGCAACAAAATATACTCAGTAGTGAAAGTGTAAAATCCAATGTGAAGCTCCACAACCTTTATTCCAAATGGCTACTCTAACTGTATAAAAGTTCATTGAGTTGTATGGTCTTTGGGCTCAATTAATTTCATGTGTGATATCTTTTTATTAGAATATTTTTATAATAAAGTTTAAGATATTTTAAATGGAAACAACCAAATAATAACTGATGAATGAACCATAAAACGATGGTATTTTGTAAGCTTTAATATTGTATAATCATTTATTTAGATATTGCCTTTGTACTATTGAAAAGGCTTAATTATCACAAGATAGCAGTTCTAATATGGAAAAATAAAATTAGTAGTAAAGAAATGCCAAAGGGACAAACAGACTTAAGAGGTGCATGGACCAATTACAAGGTACAAACCTTATTAACAGTAAGGGAAGAGAACCATATTTATGAGATGGTTGTAAAACTTTACTAATAGACATTTGGTGTTATTCAAGATCTTTATTTTTTGAGACAAAACAGTATTTGGTTACATTTTTATGAATTCTTCATTTTTCATAAATAGATGCTAGTATATTTATTGTTAAAACATTTTCATTTACTTCAGATTAAGATGTAGAAGAGTTTCTAGACTGTAGACAGAATAGCATAGCCATGTGCTGTCAGAGGGTTCCTGCCCTGCCTGGTTCCCACAATCGTTAAGCCCTAAAGAAATCACATAGAAGTCTGCACTAATCATAAATGGATTGGCCCATTAGCTCAGGCTTCGTATTAACTCTTAAAACTTATATAGCCCATTATTAGCCATTATTCTTATCTGTGTGGCTCAGTACCTTATGCAGCGGGGCAGTCACATCTTGCCTCTTGTGAGGCTGGGTCAGGACTCCCGAGAAATGGACTTCCTTCTTCCCAGAATTCTCCTGTTCTCCTTGACCTGCCTCTGCTTCCTGTGTGGTTATCCTACCTATATTTCCTGCCTGACTACTGGTCAATCAGCATTTATTTAAAATATAGTTGACAGAATACAGACCAACGTTCCACACCAGCTATGGGTTATCAAGCTGATGACAGATTTAAGAGGCTCTCTTTTACTATAAATTGGGATAGGCTTAATGTATCTTTACAAACAAAATAAGAGATCAAGATACAGCACACATGTAGTTAACAACACATTCTCAAGGATAAGAGCAAAAAATAAACCAACAGCATGGTTGAATTTACTATGGAACTCTCAGACACTGCCAGGCATTATAAAAATGTAAGCAATGATGCAGGTTATCTGAATGGCATTTAACAAATGCAAACTGACATATTGAGCCTATATCCTTAGCAGATTAAGAATGCACGCATACAGAGAGTATGTATCCAGTAAACTGATCAAATAATATTTTTTTTAATTTATTAAAGATTTCTGTCTCTTCCCCACCTCCGCCTCCCCTTTCCCTCCCCCTCCCTCAATCAAGTCCCCCTCCCTCATCAGCCCAAAGAGCAATCAGGGTTCTCTGCCCTGTGGGAAGTCCAAGGACCACCCTCCTCCATCCAGGTCTAGTAAGGTGAGCATCCAAACTGCCTAGGCTCCCACAAAGCCAATACGTGCAGTAGGATCAAAAA
>NW_026068139.1:0-12960 GCF_014885135.2 Alexandromys fortis | reverse complement strand
TTCCATTGGTCGACTTCTCTGTTTTTATGCCAATACCAAGCTGTTTTCAATACTGTAGCTCTGTAATAGAGTTTGAAGTCAGGGATGGTAATGCCTCCAGATGTTCCTTTATTGTATAAGATTGTTTTGGCTATCCTGGGTTTTTTGTTTTTCCATATAAAGTTGATATTGTCTTCTCCAGATCTGTGAAGAATTTTGATGGCATTTTGATGGGGATTGCATTGAACCTATATATTGCTTTTGGTAGAATTCTGATCAAATAATATTATAAAGGAATTCTCAAATTCTCAAGTTTTGAGAACACACAGAGCATGTTCTGTCAAAGTCATTGACCATGAAAAGACGTAATGCAAAGAGAACCATGTTCTTTGGTGGAATGGTCTAGTGCTTGCTGTAAAGGTTTCTAACCCCAGTCTAGTCCTTAACTATAGAAGTTAATGTCTTTTGTTGAGTTCATTCTAAGATGTACGAAGAGATCAGATGCATACATGGTAAAATGGAACTTGTCCTATAGAATACTACACTGTACAATAAAGCCATAGAATTGTCTAAAAACCATGGTGTTGGCTCGAACATGGACCAACAGAACAATGGAAGCAAAGAGAGACATCAGACTCTAAACCGTAACTATGAAAGAACAACAAATGAAAAACTGGGCATCTGATGGAGCCTAATGAGAAACGCTCCCGCAGTCTGACAGAGAATAAAGCAATGGACTCCAGACAGAGTGAAGGCCTTTCGTGAGAAGCCAGTCCAAAGATGGAGAAAAACATTTCCCTGATCTGACAACAGTTTTCCTAAACAAAACACCTAAGTCCCAAGTAAACAAAGGGAGGGGTTAGAACTTGTGTTCTAAAGAGACAGCTCAGTGGTTAAGGGCACTTGTTGCTCTTGCAGAAAAGTGGGATTTGGATCCCAGTGCCCACATGGTGGCTCACAACAGTCCTTAACTCTGGTCCTAGGAGATCCAACTCCCTTTCCAGACTCCACAGACATGCATTCCCACACGTTCATGCAACTAAAACACTTATGCACATTCGTTCATGCAAGAAGAACACTTGAATATATGGGGGGGGAATTAAAAACACTTAAGACTACAAACTTCATTCAACAAAACAAAATCATGAAGTTGATGAACTAAGAAGAAGTGCTTTTAGTACCTCAAATTAACAAAGGACTGGGGATTAAGCTATACAAAGAATGTCTGAAAATCAATAAGAAAAAGCCAGCAACTCACTATATAAATGGTAAAGTACTTAAGTGATCTATAGGGAAGCCCACAGTGATAGCAAATATATCAAGCAAGACTCAGAGTCAGACAGGTGCTGTCAAATAAAAGCGAGGTACAGGGAGACAGGCAGAAGTAGGTCAGAGACGAGTGCCAATACAGACTGATGCAGACCTTTTAGAACACAACCTGAATGTACATTACGAACTTGAACATGTCTACATCCCATAAAATGCAGGAATCACATTTCAGGGAAAAGCTGATTGAAGGAAATTCCCACTCAGGACTAGGAGATGAGAGGGCTGTTCATCACAGTGTGTGTCATGGTGTGGGCGTTGGAGGCAATTCAGATCCATCACCAGAGAACAGATGAGTCAAATGTACTGAGTACATACCATGAAGTACCAGGAAGTTCTCCAGAAAGTAGACACTGAGATGCTGCGATGGAGTTAGATTTGCTAAGGAGCTAAGACCTGGAAAATTAAAGAGAAAGAAACCAAGTTTGGCCTGGGGAACCAGATGACTTGACTCTACCTACCAAGTCTCTTCCAGGGCCCAGAAGAATTCAAGGACAAAGATGGCCTGATGGGGAGAAAGAAGAGGGTAGAGAGGGCCTGGCCCCTGGTCCTCAGTCATAGCTTGGGTTGTGTAGAAGACAGAAGGGCCTCATTCAGAAACCAATGCAGACTCCAAAGAGACTAGAAGTGAGAAGCATTCTCTTTCTCTGAAACACACCACACAACTGTAAAATGCAAATGAAAGCCTTATGAGATTCCAAAGCACATCAATTAAAATAGTTAACCTAAAAATTGCAACAGTGAGCTAAGGAAATGGCTCAGCAGGTAAGAGTACTTGGTGTACAAGCATGAGGACCTGAGTTCAGATCCCCAGTGCCCACGTAAAATGTAGAGCATGGCCACAGGAGTTCCTAGGGTGTCAGCTGCAGGGAACAGAGATAGGTGGATCACTGGGACCCACTGGCTGTCGGTGAGAGACTCCATCTCAAAGGAATATGGCAGAGAGGAACAGCACAGGACACCTGACATCCTCTTATACTCAGTCACACGCATGTACCACACACGTGAAAAATAATGACAGCATCAACTGAGGAGGAGGAGTCTGAGGAACTCAGTTCGCTGTATCTCACTTCATCTGAACAGAAAGAACCTGACAGTCCTGTATGACTAAATGCTCACTTATCATATGGTTCCACAACCACATTTTGGGCATTTGTCCCAGAGAAATGAAAACGCATGTTCACAGAAAGTCTTATGATCAGAGGTCATAGCAGCTTTACTCGTGCAGCAGATAAGAAGTGACGTGGTGGACAGCAGGTTGAACACACCAAATTGCTACTACTGGGCAGTAAGGAATCGCTGACAGACGGGCATCACTGAGTGTAAGTAGTCAGAAAACACTCACAGGACGTTATTCAGACAGCATTCTCCCGAGAGCTGCAGAGAAGGGGTGGAGCTTAACTGGTTTGAAGATGGACAGAGGTGTGAATGAAGGAGGCCTCTGGACAGAGCTCTCTCTCCACGGTGGAGCAGGTTGGCATCTTAGCTGAAATGAGGGTTAAGCCAATCTACGGGGGAGGCAATAGCACCTAAAACTGGTGGAGGAGACAGAGCAAGGGAATGAGAAAATAAGAGAGGTGGGGGAAGGAGGGACAGATAGAGAGGACAGGAGGGAGGGAGTTGGTGAAAGCTGAATGAGTTCTGATGTCTGTACTAATGTCTATCTTCTGGTTTTGACATTAACCCAGCTATATCCCACATCAGTTGTGATAATCTTATTGTCACCCTGACAGGCCTTCCTGGGTGGGTCTGTTGAGGACATTTACAGAAAGGAGTAGCTGAGGAGCAAAGAACTTCATTCATCATGGACGGTACATTCCAACATGAAGAGACCAGAGGAAAGTAGTGGCTTCGCCGGTGAGTGCGTCTCCCTGCGGCCACTGTCCTTTATTCTGGTGGGACTCTAGTCCCCTCACCTTCCAACACAGCCTGAAACCCAGCAATGCTCCGAGAAACTTCCAGGCCTTCAGGTTCGGGTTGGAACTACCAAAGCATCCAACTTCACCAGTGAGCAGGCACTGGGTCCACTGCACACGGCAATTGCTGGCTGCTGCGGTGGTTCGAATGACAAACGCCCCAGAATACTTGGTCCCAGTTGTTGGAGCTGTTTGAGGGATTTAGGACATCTGACCTTGGTGGAGGAAACATGTCACTGGGGGTGGGCTTTGAGAGCTTGAAGCTTCACCTACTGCCTATTCACGCTCTCTGCTTTGAATTTGCAGTTCAAGGTGTGAGCCCTCAGCTTCCTGTTCCTGCTCCCTGCTGCCATTATAGAGCCTAATCCTCCGGACCTTAACCCGAATAAACTCCTCTTCCAAACATTGCCTCAGCCACCGTATTTTATCACAGCAACTGAAGAGGAAGTAATCCAGCTGCCCAGCTCCTATAGCACAAGCCAGTGTTAGAAACCCCCCTTTCCAACATACGTGCGTGCTGTCTGCTCCATTTCTATAGAGCGCCCTCTCTAACACACTGAGTGACTCCTAACAGCAGGGATACATTTGTTCCTCACGGTTGTGGGAGCTAGAAGGCCAAGGCCAGGACACCAGTAGATTCAGAGTCTGGGAACAGCCTGTGTCCTGGTTCACACACTCTGTCTTCCTTCTGACTGTGTCCTCGTGTGGCAGAAATGACAAGAAAGCACTCCAGGGTCTGGTTTATAAGGACACTAATCCCACTTGTAAAGACCCCCTCATGACCTGATCCCCCTCACAAAGGTCTCCCATCCCATTGTCACCCCTGTAGCAGCGATGATGTCTGGATGTGACTTTTAGAGAGGTACAATCTTTCCTTCACTGCAGCTATCGCTGTTGGAGGAATGAAGCGAAGGGCACACAGAATTGGGTGGGTATCGCATCGTCTGCTTTTTTTTCAGGTTTCTCATGAGTTTATTGTCTCAAAGCTGAAAGTCTTTTTTTTATGCATACACAATTCCCAAGCACAGTCACCTTTTCAAATGTGCGGTGTCCTTTGCTGTAAGCTGTTGGAAGTGACTGATCACTGTGGTGACATGTTGCACCAACACTTCGCTCCCTTCATATCAAAGCCAGCAGACCTCTGAAAGCCCTGCACTGGAGAGGTAGAGGCAGGAGGATTGCAGCAAGTTCAAGGTCAGCCTAAGGTATATAGTAAGTTCTAGACAAGCTGAGCTACATCACAAGACCCTGCCTCCACAAAAGAAAAATTCAAGCAGCCCAGAAATTACTACTTTATTAAAAATAACAAAGATCGTGTAGACCAAAATGGGTGAAGTAGCATTTTAAATATAAAGCTCTACACTCATGTGTAAATACATATCAGACATGGTTCATATTATTTTGTCAGTCTGCATTTGTGTGTGCATACATGTGTGTGTGCGCACATGTGGAAGTCAGAGGCTAACCTCAGGTGCCGGTCCTCATCTTCCGCCTTATACCCCTGGGCACACCAGGCTAGCAGGCCCATCAGCTTCCAGGGATGGCCCATCTTGTCGCAAGAGCGCTGGGATTACAGACGTGCACCACTGTGTGTGTTCTGGAGACCCAAGCTCACCTCTTCACAATTGCGTGGCAAGCGTTTTTACCCACTAAACTATCTTCCCAGCCCGAAACCGTTTTTAAGTCCAAATCTTACATCAATCTACAAACACAAACCAAATAAGCATGCTATCTGTATATTCACGTGCTATTTGTACATAAACTCAGGGGTTCTGAGCTGTCTCTTAAAAAGAAAGTAAACCAGACGGCTCCTATCCGCATGGTCACCCATTTTCACCCTGAACCAGGTTCCACCTTAAGTATGCCTTTCGCGCACCAACGTCAACTGGACAGTAGGTGGAGCCCGTGCACCCCTACTGCTATAGCTCCTGCCAGAAACAAAACCTCAAACTTAAGGCCCAGACAGGAAGGACGCTGGGAAGAAGCCAAAGCTAAAAACTGAACAGTCTCCTGCCTGCCCTTCTGCATCCTGTGTCTCCACTGAAGGTCTCACTGGGACATCTTATTTTTCCCAGGTTCTTCTCCCAAGTCTCGAACCCAGGAGTCATCGCCTCCAACCCTCTTTCTACATCTGGATGCTGTGGGGCCCAAGTTCAATTCTGAGTCAAAAGAACAAGAAAATGCAAACATGTGTCTCATAGCAAGGACAAGCGCTGATTTGAATTTGTAAGTTGTTTTAATTTTAAGTTCATTTCCTCTTATCTTGTCCTTGGTAGAAACATCTCAAACCAGCTTAAAAGATTGGTGTGGTGGGGAGGGGGGCATCGAAGATAGGCAGGTGGGAAGCATGGGCTTGCAGACACAATTCAATCCACAGTAGCTGTGTGCAAGACATACAGGGCAAGCCGCTCTCTGGAGTCCCCACCGTTGGCCAGGGGACCAGCCTTATCACTCAACAGGGGTAGTGTTAGGCTGATCTCCCTGCCTGGCTCTCTCCAGTGGATTCGAACTTCTGACAAGACGTAAACCCCCCGTTCTCAAGTTCATGTAGGTTTCATGACCTTGCAAGTTCCAAGGTACGGGCTCTTCCTCATCCCTACTGCAGGCAGACACATGTAATCTCCCAGAGTCATTCCCACAGGACCCTCACTAGCTTGCCATGGAGAGAGGAGCTGGGACACACTCCCCCACTCACTGACCTCTTCCTTCCCACAAGTGAACTTCTCCCTACTCCGAGAGACTGGAGGCAGTGAGCCCAGGAAACCTCAGCGTAGCCTGAGAGAGCTGAGACTGCTCCTGTTTAGAATGCATGAGTTCAGGCAGCCTCCATCTCACCCCATTAGTGAGGACAGGATCCCCAGCACAAGAGAGCCAAACACACAGCAACTGCCATCAGTCACATCTCCTAAACGCTCTGGGGTAGGGCTTTGGGGGTGGGGACGCACCGTGGAACAGAGTGAGCCAGCAACGCTGGGACGAAATAGGTGGGCAGTGGCAAGAGCGTGGCCAGTCTCACTGGTTCCCACAAGAGGCGGTGGTGGCTCCTCTGAATGGTTTCATAGACAAGGTGAGTGAGTCAGACCTGAAGACCCGGTGAGAGCAGACTCTGGGCTGGCGGGGGATCTAGGTGGGTGGAGTCTCCACAGGGTGGGCTCACTTCTGGAGACAGACCCAAGTTCACCATTACAGTTCAGAGGGTGAAAGGTGCTGGATGCTCTTGACTTTGGGCTTTGGGAAAAGGAAAGAAAAAAAAAACCCAGACTCTGGAGAAAGCTCCATTCCCCGCTCTGTTGCCTTTTTCTCATTCTTCTTTTTAATGAGCTTCCCTAACAGCAAGAATCCGGGACTCTGTTTGGGCTTGTGAAGCCTGGATCTGCCTATAAATCGCCCGGCCTGCCAGATGGGGCCTCTGTGGGCCACCCACGACTGCAGTAACTCCCTCTGGCTTGCCTTCTCCTTTCTTCATCTCTTCTTTCTTTTCCCCTCCCTCCCTTCCTTCCTCCCTCCTTTCCTTCAGTAGGGAAGAACAAAGAGAGACACATATACAAAAGAAGTCCACGGTCTGGAAAGAGGACTCAGCAGTTAAGAGCACTGATTACTCTTCCGGAGGACCCAGGTTCAATTCCCAGCACCCACAAAGCAGCTCACACCTGTCTGTAACTACAGGAGCCAACACCCTCACACAGACACACATGCAGGAAAAACATCAATGCACACAAAATAAAAAATAAGAAGTTAAAAAACAAACAAACAAAAAGTCCACATAAAGAAAAGGGCTTGGGGTGATGAGTAGTTAAGATCACTCATTGCTCTTGCAGAGGCCCCGGTTACCATTCCCAGCATCCACAGGGCTCCCAAATGCCCATAACTCAAGTTCCAAGGGATCCAATGCCCACTTTTGACCACCGATGACACCAGGCACAAGTATGTTTAACGATGGAGACAGCCAAGTGTGGTGCCATATGCCTATGATCCCAACACTCAGAAAGCGGAGGTTGGAAGATCACAAATTTAAGCCCAACACGGGCTACATACTGAGGCCCTATCTGAAAGGAAGATAACATAAAAATGAAAATGGACACAGAGGTCAGAGCAATGCTGCCATGGAACGCTGGCCTTCTGGAAGTCAGCAAGCACAAGGAAGGATCTTCCCCTAAAAGTTCTGTTAAGAGCATGGCCCTGCCAACACTTGGATCTCAAACGCCAGCCTCTTGGACCCTGAGAGAATAAACTCCTGTTATTACAAGGCACCCATTTTGGGCACCTTGTAATGATGGCCACAGGTGTCTAGAATGATATTCCTAATATGTTAGGTCATGTTTGTGGTTTAGTGGGCATAGAGGTTACGTGGGTAGGGACTGCAGAGTAGATGGCAGGAGGTAGGTATCAAAGTCTGTGGGCACTAGGAAGCTCCAGGTTCCATGATGTCCTGGAAGGAACTCAAGTAAAACAATGGAACCTTACTCGTGTATCTTCCAAGCAGAGCCTGAGGGCTGTGTGAGGCAGGAGTTACCTCCTCCAAAGCCAGTTGTCCACCAAACTCAGGGCACTGTCAGGTGAAGACATAGCCCTCGAACCTGGGCTCAGGCTGACCTGAGAAGCCTAGAAAAACTGAAGTGGATGTCAGATGAGCGTTCTCTGTGAGCTTGACAGGCTCATAGTCAAAAAGGCAGGGAGAGGAGCCAGGGAGATGGCCGGGTAGGTAGGGGCAATTGCTGCGCAAGTCCAAGGACCTGAGTTCTAGCCCCCTGGCATCAACATAGAAATCTGGGAGGCCACTTATGTCTGCAACTTTTTTACTGTGTGGGGGTAGAGAGGAGGACTGGGTGGCTGGTGTCCAATGACTGTCACTCTAGCTCTAGGTTCTGAGAGAGACCTTATCTCAAGGGAATGAAGCAGACAGCAGCAGAGCAAGAACTCAAGGTCCCTCTCTGGTGCGCATGCATGCGTGGATCTGGAGAAAAGAAGCTGTCGAGTGTTAAATGCAGAGCTGTGACCTTAGGGAACTGGTAACTCACGGCAGAAAGGGGCCAAGGACAAATGGGCCAGGCGGTCCAGAATTGACATCACAGCTGAGGAATAGCGAGGGACAGAAATGGAGGAGGTGCCCCCAAGGCCAGGGATGGGTTACCCCGGGAAGTTGGAACCTCTGAGGTCTTGTTTGTAAATGCTAGACAGGAACAGGAGGAATCAACGTCCATCCTGCTGTAGTCTCCCATCAGCCTCCCAAGGATGGGAGAACAAAGACATGGCCTGCAGAAGTCTGGGAGGACAGGGGAGGGTTCCGGAGTCTTAGAGGCCTGAAGGTAGTCAGACACACCACACGTGACTGTGAGTCACAGGATGGCTAACTCAGTGCCCAGCAACGAAGACAGACCGAAAGTCCTTCCCTCGGACTGCCCTGGACCTCCGAGGATTGTGTAAACAAAAAAGAAAAACCAATCACTTACTACAGTTGAAGAAAGGTTCACTCCTGTCAGGGAAACGCACCCACCCCCCTTGTAAAGAAAAGCCCCAGACAGAGGGTCTGTGAGCCACAAGCTGGTTCAGCCCCCTCTCTCCGGGGAGTACACTCCGTATACACTCACTCTTAATAAATCTACACTTCGCTGCTACTCTGGGTCTCACTCAAGTCCTTGTTCCGGACACAAAGGACCTGGACACTGTGTCGCAGAAGACCCCTGAGGCCCCTCCAGGATCATTTTGGTAAACAGACCCAGACCTATTATCACAGGTGGAAGGCTGGGAAAGGTGACATCTCTGTCCCCTCCTGACCCCATAGTCCCAGGATCATCTGCCTCAGGATCCAGGGCCAACTGAGCTCGGACAGGCAAGGCAACCTTAGCCTGGAAACAAAGTCATGCCCGTGGGTGTTGTTACTGGAGGAGGATTCCTGGCAACACCTTTTGGGGTAACAGATGGTAAGTAAGGATCTTGGTTTGATGAGTTGCCTCCCGTGGCCTCAGATGACCCTAGACATTTGACAGCTCACAGGCCCCAGAATGTGGGCAAGGACAGGGACACCTCTGTGTGTATGTTTGGTTTATATCCCAAAAGACAGTCCCAGGAGGAAGAGCCTTGTTCAACAGACAGCCACCCACCTATGCCTCACCCAGGAACAGAGACATTCTCCCCCAGACAGACATGCTGGCAGGACACAGGCAAGGGAACAGAAGCTGAAGGAAACAGGGGGCCTGCTCTGAGAAGAGATTCCTCTGCCATGCCCTGAGCCATCTCAGCCAGCCAGCAGAGGGAGAACTGTGGACGTAAACAAGGCGCATCCTGCACACCTGTCTCCCCGGGAGCCCGGTCTCCTCTCAGCCCCATGTAAAGCAGAATGTGATTTTGCGTGTGGCTCCTCTGCTGCCAGGTGGAGATGCAAATAGGAAAAGCTGTTGGAGAACTAAACTGTTTTACTTAAGGAAGAGGAAGCCATGTGGGCACGGAACCTGTTGCTTTCGAGGCCTTTGGGAGAGGGAAGGAAAGGAGGCCCTGACCACCTGTCCTGCAGATGGAAATCCTGGCTCAGCAGGGATCAGGGCTCTCCCTGCAGGAGTTCCAGCCCAGCCTATCTCAAAACCCAAAACAAGCAAATGAACAAAAACTTGGTTATTTTAAGTACAAAACATGATAAAGCATTTTGATACAGGGGGCCTCTTTTGGGGTGGAAATCTGGTGCCACCTAGCCCTGTAGGTTCACAGAGGAACCGCATGACCTCTGAGACCCCAACTTCTCCAGCAGGAAAATGTCTAGCTGACTTTCGAGTCCCCTCGTTCCCAGGCCTGAAGAGTACACTGCCTGAGTGGCAAGTAGTTCTTTGTGCTCCTGGCTTGGCTTCTCGGTGTCAGCTGAGACAGTGACCCTGTGTGTGGTCTTTCATCCACATGGCCAGGCTGCCCACCTCACCTCTCAGAACAGCCCTTCCCACAGATCCGTGCCTTCCTCCCACACACACCCCTGGGAGCACCCTGCATGGCGGGGAGGGGGGGTGGACGGGACACGGGACACTCAAGTTTCTGCTCCAGACTAAAAGATAAGCAGCTGTCTCCTTGCTGCTTTCGGCTGTGCTTTCTCCAAGGACCGCTGCCATCCCGTCTCTGTTGCTTGGAGCCACGCTTAGTCCAAAGGCTGGTGGACTCGCAGATTCAAGTGGCTCCATTAACAAAGGGTCCCCTAGGGAGCAGATACCCCATCCCCTGCAGTGACTGGTGTGGGTGGCTGCCTGTGTGGCCCCACCCAGAGTCTCTCTACCAACCTCAGGAATTTCTAAACCTTGAAGAATGCTCATGGGAGCCATTATTGGTCATTTCAGAATTTATTTGGAGGGTTTTTGTTTTGTTTTTTGCTTGTTTTGTTCTTGAGTGTAGGCTGACCTGGGACTCATAGCAATCCTCCTGCCTCAGCTTCCTGAGAGCTGAGATTACAGGCCTGAGACACCACACCCAGCCCCATTTTAGGTTGTACCCAAGGTCAGCAGAAGGAAGTATTAATAAGCTCAGCTACGTTAAAGCCACTCCACCCACGGGCTCAAACCACCGCCAATCAATTCTGTATGGGCTGCTGCCGGGTCAGGTTCCCAGGGTGCTAATTTCCTGCTCCGGGAGTATCGGTGAGTCATCTGCCTCCCTCCCCTACACTTTAACTGTAGCTCTGAGACCGGAGTCTGCCGAAGGGAGGTCACATGGCGTCTTTATTTAGTAGCCAGTTCTCAACTGGCAAGAGGGGAAAGGATAGCCAGACACTTCCTAGAAGCAGTCCCCCCGCCTCAATTTCCGGAGCCCACATGAGCTAAGAAGCTTGATAGTGTCTTAAATTCCTGTAGTCCATGCCAAGTGCTGACGCTCAAGGTTTGGGGTGCTGACTCAAGGATAAGCCGGGGCCGGGATTCAAATGGCTGCGAAACAGACTTCCCGCGGGCAACCTCGGGGTAGTGCCATGTGCCGTGCGGCCACCAGGTGGCGCTCAACACTTCAAACTGCCAACAAGGCCAAGTCAGTCTGGAGCCCTGTTAATCTCACAGATTAATGCCGAAGCGAAAATGCCCCCAGGTGTGAGGCAGAAGTGTGACCAAATGCCACAGAATTATCGTGGATTCATTTAGACCAAGTTCATCTGAATGTCACAGAAAGCTACATGAAAAGCCTCCTTCCTCACAGCCTCCCAGACTAAGGTGATGTCTGGAACTGGGAACAGCGCGCCTAAGAGGACAAAGGACAGCAAGGTCCCCCTTCAAGATTTACAAGCGCTTCTTGGGAAGGTGCCACATCCCTATAATCTCAGCATTTGGGAGACTGAGGCAGGAGGACCACCACACATTCAAGGTCAGCCAAGGCTACATAATGAGACCCTGTTCCAAAGCCATGCAAAGTTCACAGACATAAGCTGTATGCACAAATCATGAATTGTAACTCTTAGCCATATGGGGCCTGTGGGACCTGGATTCCTCTGCACAGACATGACCACCCTCAAGTAATTTCAGGGTTCAGTTGGGGGAGGAATATGAGAAGGCAGCCAACATCGGCCTCATCGTTGAGGCCACCGAAGAATCCCCATGCCAGTCTACCAGGTTTCCAGAACCCTGTAGCGCCCACGCCTGAGGCCCTGCTCCCCTATGTCTGTTGGAGATAGTGATTCTCTGTGTCTCATGAGGATCCCACCCAATGTGTCTAAGGCAGCTCTCACTCACTTTCCAGTTCCTCTGTTCCCCGGATGGGGAAGTCACCTTTATTTCTGTTTTAGTTTTGCTTCATGTTGTTGGGATTTGAAAAAAAAAAAAAAGGCAAAACAATTTAGGGGGAAAGGGGCTTAATTCAGCTCACAATTCCAGGCTACAGCCCATCATAGCAGGAAGATCAAGGTGCAAAAACTTGAGACTTCTAGTCACAAGCACAGCCAAGAGCAGAACAAGGGTAAAGCGTCTGCATGCCTTGCTCAGCTTGCTTCCCGCAGGGATCCCGTTCAGAACCTCCAGCTTGGGGAATGTTGCCACCCATGTTTCTAGGCGGGTCTTCTTGCATCGAGTAATGTAATCAAGATAATTCCCCCCAAAGACGTGCCTACGGGCCAACCTACTTGAGATAATCCCTCATTAAAACATTCTTCCCAAAGGAGGTGAGGTTGCGTCACGTGGGCAAAACTGACCACCGGTGTGTCCCCATCACCCAAGCATAGGCCCAAAAGCCAAGCTGGCGCCCCCTTCCTCCTAGCCCTCTCCGTGCGCCTTCACTTTCCAGGAGTTAAGAAGCGCACTGTGAGAAGCTATGAACAACGGCACTGAAGACAGAAGTGCGGGCTGCACAGTTGGGCGTATGCTTTCCCGTATGCAGAGATGCCGCGTCCACGTGGGAGGGTGATGGGCAGCATGCATCACGCTTGTGCACACTTCAGAAATAATTACCTACTCAAACCCCAGAGCTGTGGGAGAATCCACCCCCATTGCTTAGCAATGTCCCCCTGAGTTAGTTTCTGGGGTCTGTCATCTTTCCTTTCCCACAACGGCTGAAAGACTTTGAGACACCTTAGCACTACTGCACCCCCCATCCTGGGAACCAGGCCTCTAGCATTAGGAGGCACCTTAGCACTACTGCACCCCCCATCCTGGGAACCAGGCCTCTAGCATTAGGAGGCACCTTAGCACTACTGCACCCCCCTTCCTGGGAACCAGGTCCCTAGTAACCAGCCACGCGTGCACGGGAGCTTTGAGTACTTTCCATCCCCATTGTAGTCTTTCTCCAATAG